>NC_045736.1:25290965-25518465 GCF_008692095.1 Etheostoma spectabile
ATGAGCACATTAAAAGACATGTTATTGTTGGAATAAATATGCCTACACAAGTAGTTATGTATATATTGTACATTTGCCATCCTATGGACATAATGTGCAAAAAAAGCTATTCCATTCGTTTGAACCTCTGTGTTGTTTAGAAGGAACATTTAAAGTCATTTTTGACCAGTTTTGACAACTCTTATGTATATTGGATTGATCAGATAAGATGAAAAAGGAAAGAAGTCTTGTGTGCCTCTCTTTTCCTCACTTTTGTTTTCAATCTGAACAGCCATTCAGATGAATTGGCTGTATGACCGACAGTTGAATCGGCCGAAAAAAGGCTGACAAAGGCTGTCACTTGGCGACGGTGCTGGACATACTGCACAAACTAGGCCAACGTTTGGTTGCCGTTGTTCGCCGTCGTCCCAACTTGGTCCTTGGTGTGTCAAGGTCTTAAGTTATTTCAGCAGCTAGTTTGTTTGCCATTGGCTCTGTCAATTTGAATTTTCAGGTAAGCATTGCTAGTGGCTCACTTAAGCACAAGTGTCTGTAGTGTCTGTAGCTTGTATATATAACTGTGTTTCTCCTCTTGTTCCTCTCAGTTGGTCTTATAGGAAGAATAAAGGGCCAGTATTGCACACATTCAGAAGTTCGTCTGGCTTTCACACAAAAACACAATTCAGAGCTGTGTTTTCATTATAATGTATTTTAACTTCATGCATTTATACTTTGTGTGTAAAGCACTTTGTAACTGTGTTTTTATGTTTGCTGAAGTACATTTCTCTTATTACTTGTTAATGTTACATTCATGTCAGTGCAAGGATCATTTGGCGGTGAAACACTAAGAAATATGCTGCTCAGTAGCCTCTACGCTTCTCAACCATCTGTGTAGCGAGGCCAACGCTAAACCTTCAACCTCTCCCATGCTTAGCACCAACACATTTTCTCTCAGTCCACTCTCCCACGTCTTACTCCTCGCCTCAGCCAGACCCTCAGGCAGCCATACATCTCTCTTCCTGTCAGCAGCTAATTGGTCGACCCTCAGGGCATCCTGTGTCACACCACAACACCATTCATTGGCTAATATGCACTCTGCCGTTGATGTCATCTGTCAGTGGCTGTGACAGTCCTCTTTCAGTGGGTCGATATATAGCCAATAAAGTCTCTATTGAGCGCAGCATGTGCCACATGTGCAAAGACAAACGGTGAGGATGTTTTTACAGAGTATAAAGTTCCAATAATCATGTTCAACATTTTAAATAACATGAGAATGTTCCTGCTTCACTACAGTGTTGCATTAGCAACAGGCTATACTTAACATCCCTTCGTTAAAGTCTGTGGAGGAAAAAGAACTATCAGGTGTCTGTTGCCAAGGATGTTCCTGTTTTCCTCTTTCATGCCTGTTCTGCTGTATCAGGCGTCCATTTTGGAACAAGCTGCACACAGGTGGGAGGAAGAAAAAAATCACCAGCACAACATAAATATTATTCAGAGATTCTGGGAAGCATTTCTCTCATGTCGATGGAATTGCTCTCTTGAATTTTTGCCAGCTCACTGTCCCCCCCCCCCCCCCCCCCCCACCCACACCACGTCTCCTCCCTTTTTCTCCTTCTCCCTCTCCACCTCAGAACAAGTCCTAATTTGTCGGGAATATTAATGCCCTGTGCCGACATTCGCCAGACTGCGGCGGCTTATGGGAGTGGGGGCCAGGTGTGATTTGATTTGCTCATGGGAGATGTGCCGCCACTCAAACCTCTCCCTAGTTTGGCTTGTTTGAACATACACACACACTCTGCACACACACACACTCCACGCTGCCCTTGGCATTAAAAACTGTCAGATGGAATTCTCCAGCAAGTGCACTCACTCTCGTTCTAGTTTTTACAGCACCCGTGAGCTGGAAAAGGTTGGGATGAGTGATTGCTAGTCGCTTAAGGCAAAACACTCCCCATAGTTGCACAGTATAGGCCTTAAAGGGACATATGATCATGCCACAGGATGCTCACAACTGCATAACCAACACTCAAATCTGTGACAAATTTAAGCACAAGGGTTAAGTTAAGCTTTGTATGTGTTATTGGTTTTGGTTTGGATAGGCATATGATTTGTGTGAAGTGTGCCTCGGGGAAGTGTAAAGACAGGTGTGTGTGTTTGTGTGTGTGTGTGTGTGCTTGACTTGAGACTGCATATGGGGGTCTGTTTTCTGTAATGGGAAGAGCAGGCTTTGGCTAACCAGCACTATACAACCACCAAGAGAGAAGTAATCCAACCTTCTCTCTCTTTCTCTCTCTCTCTCTCTCTCTCTCTTTCTCCCCCCCCCCCCCCCTCTTTTTCTCTGGCACTCTCAGTTTCCCCCTCTGTCCCTCCCTTTTGCCCCTCTCTCTCCCACAGGCCTCTCTTATGAAGTGAGAGGCCAAACAGAGGCCCGGAGTGCCGGATCAAGCTCCTTCTATCGATTGACTTTATTTATGTGTTTGATTATTTATTTAAAAGACCCTGAACCCCTATGTCCCTGAGGTGTACTTGGGTGCCACACACACACACACAACACACACACACACACACACACACACCACACACACACACACACACACACACACACACACACACACACTTACTAGATTGTACACAAACAAATTCCTACTGTGCTCCTATGTTTAGCCAGGGTTTTTGGTGCGTCACTGCCAGGTGTAACGTGTTTTGTGTCACTGCAGTAACTAGGTGTGACATTAGCTCATATACACACGCACAACCTGTGTCCAGTGTTTAAAAACAGAACATAGAGCTGCCCATAATAGAGAAATTATTAACAGCCCATACATGTTGAATTTGTTACAGTTACAGTACAATGTTTACTTGCTACAGCTGGATGCAATATCATTTATTGACTTTCAGTGGTGGGCACTGTCCAGTGTTGGGATAGTTACTCAAAAAAGTAATAGATTACATATTACTAGTTAATGCCTTACTTTACTACATTACTTATTGCTGAAAGTAACTAGTTACATTACTTTTGGATTACTCCGTAACATAACCTGAAATGCACCATAAATTACTTGCCAAATAACAATGTAAAGATAAAACTCATGTATGCCCAGATCAACACAAACCCCTAATATAATGTGGACATACACAAGGTCTCTCTTTTATACTATATATTTGTCAAGACTTACTGGCAGCTGTCCACTCTTCATTATCTGTATTTTGTTTCAGAAAGACGATGATTACATTGTTGAAACAGGCAACTTTTCCTCCACTATGTATGCTGCCACAAGCCCACTTATCACTTATCTCTATTGGCAACATGCTCTTTACATCTGTGTCTCAGGGTCTGGGGGTCTTTAACAATTAGCTTGGATTGGATGTTTTGTTTGTGGGGCTGGAGAAGT
Organism: Etheostoma spectabile; assembly: GCF_008692095.1. NCBI lineage: Eukaryota > Metazoa > Chordata > Actinopteri > Perciformes > Percidae > Etheostoma > Etheostoma spectabile. Next base: position 25,294,337 of record NC_045736.1, read on the forward strand.
GTTTGTGGCCTGGGCACAATTTACACACACAAGTTTTTGTCCTTTCACGGTACAAATTTGAAGTAATGGGTATACCTTCACCTCTCAAAAGACGTCTTAAGCGGTGGCTCTGCCATTTTTGTTTTGTCTGCTTGGAGGATGGTTTTACCAGTTTTAACCGTCTATTGGTGTTACGCAAACACAGAAAACAGACATTTGATTTGTCATTCTCTCCTCACGTTATGCAGATAGTTGAAGAACCAGTAACGCAATAATTATTTTAAGTATAAAATACAGTATATTGTATATGTACAGTGTATATATAATATATATATATATATATATTTTTTTTTATATTAGTTTTGGGCATTTTAGGCCTTTTATTTTGAAAGGACAGCTGAAGACATGAAAGGGGAGAGAGAGGGGGAACGACATGCAACAAAAAGTAAAGTAATTTTCTGGTAAGATACTTGTTCCTTAAGTATTGCTTTTAAGTACTTTATACAAGACTGCCCATCTGTCTATTTGCCAGCCCTGTGATTATCTGACGACCTGTCCAGGGTGTACCCAGTGTCAGTGTCAGCTGGAATTGTCTCCAGCGGTTACAGATAATGGTTGGACTTATGATGAAATTTTATCAAGATCACATCATATTATTGGTTGACCAAATCTTATGATTTCTCAACAGTTATTAACTAAAAGAATGACTTTTCTTCTTTTATTTTATCCGTTTTCCATTAGACAAAAAATGTAAATAGAAGACTTTAAAAATATGTGCATATATATATAAAATCCCATTTCCCGAGCTGGTATTCAAAAACAGTCCAGCTGGAGTTATTTTAGGGAATATCTGCTGTCCCCCACTCATCGTTTACTCAGAGCTCAGGGCATTGCAACATGCACCCTTATCGCATTTCTGACATACTTCATTAAAATAGCACTAACCAGCAACACGTTGTGTGCGTGACGGCACGTGCACGTGCATGTGCACGTGCATGCGAGCTTTCTCTGGCATGTTCTCAGCTGTGCGTTTTTTAAGTGCTTGTTCTTGTATTTTTGTTGTATCTTGTGCGTGTGTTATGTTTCCATATAAACAGATTGTCCTTTAACTGACAGGCAAACAGGTCCGGCTTCTTCCCGCTCCCTTTCTAAGACTGAGGTTGAACACTTGGCACGGTCACATTTAGAGGTGTCCAATCACCTGTCCACTTGCCTTTTTTCCATGATTAATGACTTTATCAGCTTCCAACATATTAAAATATGATCTCTGTCTGTTTGTTATCACTGTGTCACCGCAGTCAATTCCTCTTCATACTTTTGTGACACACAGCAGATGGAATGCGGGTGTGTCTGAATGATTTTGTATCTGACTTTGGCAAGTGAATCCAGTTTACAGCCCTGTTGCATTATCAAGTAATAAATGTGGACTTAGACTAGCGGCATTGCTCCGCCTGGCCAGTATGATTTTTTTTCTTTTCCCCCGTATGTGTATGTGTGTGTCCTTTGGTCTTCACATGGCCCACAGTGATTTGCTTCACCATCTGACTCCCATCTGTCTTCTCATCTTTTCTCTCCTATAAAAATTTAATCTCATTTATTCTTTGTCTGACTGTCAGAGGTAAGTGTTGGGCACCTTTTGCAAACAAAGTTCAGGTCTACATGGTGTACTTTTCTACTACGTAAAGAGTATCAGAGTGCAGGGGGAAATGCTAAGCCTGATAGATTGTGATGCAGTTGAAAAACTACTGCTGTAAAAGGCTCTGAAAAAAAGTTTTAAGAACAGCTTAACTGAACAGTACAACTGCTCTAATCTTAACCTGAACTCTTTAGTGACTCACCATTTCTTAAAATGACTACTTACACATTTGAAAAGAGCCATAGTTGATTTTATTTTCTGTATAAATTGAATTTGAAAGAGTACACATTGTCTCATTTGAAATGGTACATTTAGTACATGCCAAATCCACAGGTGTATAGGAAGTTTTGCCAAATGGATTTGAAATGGCCATTCAGTATCTAATACTAACAGAGGATCCAGCAGACTTCTCTGGCTCATGAATCATTTGCTCTTTTGCTCATTTGCTCCACATCTGGTGGCAAGAGCAGACTGAGTTGCAAGTGCGTAAGTTGTTGGTTTAAAGATTGCACAAGATAATCTTGACTGAGTTAGAGCGTGAGTAGTGGTTTTCTGAATACTGTTATTTGTGTCTGGAATTTCATAATATAGCAGTAAAATATATGAGCCCCACACATTGTGAAGGTATCCTTTTTGTCAGTGTAGTGAGAGCAACAGAGTGTAAATTATACAATGAAAGTCATGGGGGGTCATCTTTTTCTTCAGGGCGTATAGGGAACTCCGCACATCTCCGTCGCATGTTTCAGTGAGCTGAAGTCTTGCAATTCTTATAGTATCTTGCATGCAATAATTTAATCAAAAGGTTTAGTCAACTTAAAAGTGCCCTGCCACACGTATTTCATTACTTTCTGGTAATGTCTGAAGTTCTACCATGTACTCTGTAACAGTTTTTGTGGAAAAAAGGCCTTGGTTAGCTTGTTTCTACCCATTCTAGTGTGGTATAAAAAGCCTAACTTTTGCGAGATTTTGGCTTTGTTTTGCAATATCTCCAGTTTTATTTGCGATATCTCCAGTTTAATTTGAGAAATCTCGACTTTGTTTTGTGAGGTATTGAGTTTTATTTGCGAGATCTTGCAAATCCAGCAAACAATGAGGCTTACCTAGCTAGCTAGTAGTGCGCTGGCTAGTGTGATAAGCAATACTAGCACATTGCTGTTGCATGCTTCAGTCAACTGAAGTCTTTCTTACGTCCTTACAGAATCTTGCATGCAATAATTAAATCAAAAATGTTTAGTTACCTTAAAGGCGCCCTGCCACACATACTTCATTACTTTGTGGTAATGTCTGAAGTTCTAGGGCACCTTTCAACCTTTGTGCAAAAACACCTTTGTGTTTTTTTAAATTTATTTATTTATTTATTTACTTAACTAAATCTCAATTCGCAGCACGGTCCACCACTTTGGTCCACACTAAAATATCTTAACAAGCATTAGATGGATTGCCATGCAATTATTTACAGAAATCCATTGTGCCCAGATGATGAATGCTTGTGACTATGATGAATGATGAGTTTTCCTCTAGCACTACTAGCAGGTTACTTAGTGGTTTTTAGTGAAATTTCTCAATAATGTTTAGATGGATTCAGTACAAACTTTCATGCTTCTCAGAGAATGAATTGTTACTTTGGTAATCTCTTAATTTTTCATCTATCACTTTTAATTAGTCCCAAACTGTGGTTTATCTGTTTATTTATATCATCATCAGCTGTACACCTGCCAGATAAACAGTATAAACAATAAATAGTTTTTTTTTGGTCATAGCATCAAGTCTTTAGTGCACTGTTGATGTTAAGTCGGAGGTGAAAACTAGCTCTATAACATCTCAATGGTACTATATTATGCATAATATCAGACATGCTAAGATAAATTGTTACATTTTGTCATTTGGGTTTCCAGTAAAGTTAATTTAAAAAAAGTATTCCACAGGAGCAGTAGATAGATGTTTTAAAGAAGAAGAGATGAAAGGAAAAGATGAATTCATAATGTTTGGCCGTCTATACATTTCTCCGCTTGTCTCCTTCTTAATATCCATCTTCCTTACCATTTCTCTCTCCTTCTAAATGCTCATCAGTATGCAGAGGCTGCAGTATGACCTATTAAATGTCATTTGTCAAATTGCAGCCAACTGGCTTGCTTGCAATCAGGCTCAATGTGAATATATTTTGACATGTGTTTTTTCCGGCCCTCCTCTGAGTGCCTTAGGACCTGTGACAACCCAAAGCCTCTCTGAATACTAATAAAGTTAGCATTAAAACAGTTGGCAAGGGCGCACACACACACACACACACACACACACCACACACACACACACACACACACACACACCCACACAACACACACACACACACACACACACACACAACACACACACACACACACACACACAAACTGAAACACTGTCAGCAGAATGACACAACAGACGCAATCTCCATATATATAATATAGTACCTGACAGTCACAGCAAGTTGCACTGTCGCCTTTGATCAATGACAAATTGTATTGTATCTGCCAGCTAACATAAAATCCTGCTCTTCACACACACACGCACACACACACTCTAGCGGAAATATGATTAAGCATGCCAACATATTCATACTAAAATGCAGACACACACATGCAGGATAGCAGGTCTGTGTGAGAGCTGGTCATGTGTTTCCCAGCAGTGGAATCTGCTCCCTGGAAGCCAGTTGGATGACACAGATGTTTGTGGGCTTTGGGACCAGATGCTGCTCCTGGAGCAGTTTTTACTTTGTGGCGAAGTTGCAGAGTCATGCTCGATTTATACTATGATTTGATCAAAAACAGGTATGCAATGATGTATATTTTGTGGTCCTCATTTATTGTGAGGTACAACATGACAACACAACACATCAGAAGATGTGAGGGGTCAGCAGGGTGGAGATAGATTCAAAGAAGGAGAGAACATAATTTTACCAAGATTGGATTTAGACTTAGGGGGGAAAGGGAGTCGATGATACACAGCAGGGCCATGTGTCGCATTCAAACCCATGCTGCTGCCAAGGACTCGGCCTACATGAGGACCACTCTACCAGGTGAATTAGAGGTCGCTTCAAAGAGGATGATATAGTTCAGACAGCCAGATGAATTAGAGGGCCAGAAATTTGAGGGTGAACAGAAGATTGCTGAAATATTTCAGAAAGGCTTTAGTCCAGAGTGAAACAAGTTAAAAGGTAAACTTATTCAGTGCAGCCAATTGCAATTCATTACCACTATCAAGGTAAAAAACAAAAAACTAAAAAAGCACAATTTACAATATGGAACCAGAGAATGTTTGGCATTTTTGCATGATAAATGACTTTTAGTGGGCAATCCATCCAACAGTTGACAAGACGTCACTCTGAACCAGAAATGTCAACTTGTGGGTGCTTCTACAAAAGTCAGTGGAGGACCATGCATATGTGTACAAAATTCCATTCTAATATATCCAATTGATGAGCTGCTGGTATGGCTGAAGAAATCCACTATGTTCACATTTTTGCAATTTTAAATTTTCCTATTCCATAGCTTTACAAATGATGACCTACGCCTCTGTTACTTGAGTGTGTTTTTTGAGTGATAGTTCATGTTTGCAGACCTCAACAACATGTTAAAGGCACTGGGTATATGAAGAAATTCTATGTCTCCATGGTTATCGTTATGTTTGTGAACTGTACTAATTAGCTCAAGCTAGATTTGAGTGTGCTACTAAAGCTTTGGCATGCAGAAGTTGTTTTCAATAGACCTAAACATCACTACTGCTTTTTCTTAAAGTAGTGATAACCTCCGCTAACTGATAATTTAGCACATTTACAGCAACCTCTCTATTAATCTCCGAGATGATACACTAAAACAATAAAAAAAAAAAAAAATGACATGCAGTTAACGGGCCCCAGGTTAGAGCAAAACCGGGGCCTGCTGCGTTGAGGAGCAAACCTCTACATATGGGCGCTTGGTCTACCAGCTGAGCTCTCTGGGCGCCCATGCAAGCTTTTTTTAAAATGAAAGCTCAGTGATGGTTTGCCCACTATTACATACTGATTTAATTGTACAAATTGTCATGGTTAAAATGTCACAATGTATGATATTTTCTCAATAGTTAACCCTAACATGTAATTGAAACATGCTGTGTTGTGTTTCACAAAGCACAAGATTTACAAATTCACAATATGAAACAATAACATCTTCACGGGTTGCAACAACCAATTGGAAAAAAATAAGTCATATAACAAACACCTCAGACAATTTAATCAATAACTTATAAAAAGCTTCATGAATAAATTGATAGATGGAATTTCAAAATAAAAGCAGCTCTGAGAGGTGTTGCTAATCATCATTAACAGGCCATAGATTCACCTTGAACTGTAAACATTACTGAAAAGGTTTTCACCTTATTCCATCCTTTTTGGCAACACATATTTGGGTTTAAATAATATTTCTTCACTCAAAACTACAGGAGCAGGAAGGTTATGGAAAATGTTCTGTCTTTGAATTGGTTTTTGATTGGGATGTTCACAGTGGGACGATGCACTGGTTTACGAAAGGAAAGGAAAAGCAGGGAGAGATGGATTACTTGTCCAATCCACTTTCTTCATCACTTCTTGTTGTCTCTACCTATCTTCATTTCTCATTCAGCTGAGAGATTTATTATGTCTGTCATCTCTTTACCTAATTGATGTGAGAAGAGTTGAAAGCAATTACAACTGGAGAAAATAACACCGCAGTGATTAGCTCACATGTCCTCCACTCTGTATTTTTGATTTTATAAATGGCAAACACACAGTTGGATTCTGCCATTTGTCAAGTACATACAGCCCTCTCTTAACTATACATTGCTTATCAATTTTAATCAGGCCACATGTGGTTTTTAGGCATTCCATCTCTGCCAGGCAAAACACACACACACACACACACACACACACACACACACACACACACACACACCCCACACACACACACCCCACACACACACACACACACACACACACACCACATTCAGTGTGCCAAGGGTGTCAAACCAAGTAATAAATCATTGGTGGATCGGTTTTTCCAGATCCTCTGCGGAACCAATCATCCTTCTCTATCTCTCTCTACGCTTGCTACAGTGGTTCAAAAAGGTCCACCAGTTACTTTTGTACACATTACTTTTTATTCTTCTGAAATAATTTGGTGACCTTTCTTTTAGCTAATTCTGTCAGCAAACATTTAAAGTACATTGAACATTTGACATATGACAGTATCTAGTACTACAAAGATTAAAGTTACTCAATTATGAGTGAAATCATTAAATATAAATGTGAAATGAGTTTCCATATAGGTTCACTTATGTTTCACTTTCAATGTACTTCCACTTACAGCAGTACAATATGTTCTGCTCACATTTAGTAATAGTGGCTATTACCCAACACCCCCGTCCATTCTCTCTGTCTCTGCCTCTCTTCCTGGCCTGGAAAAAAACTGAATTTGTCGAGGTGGTAATAAAAGACAGGTGCGCTTTTATTCCTTTTTGAAAGCTCTCTCATCTTGCCACAGATGGACAATAGCGGTGTACACACTCCTCATGGTAGATCACTCCATTTTTAGGGGGCTGGATAGCAGCCCTACATACCATCCAGTTTTTAGATAATCTCCAACGACAGAGAAAATTTGCTGCTGTACTCCTGGATATACATGGACTAGACTAGTTTACGCAACATTTCTGTTAGCTCCAACTCTAGGCCCACTTTATCAAGCAATAATCAAATGTTTGATTAAGATGTACCTGAAAAACATAAATAAACTAAAACAGATGTTTTCAATTCAGATATTCCTAGTATAAGTTGTTTATAAGTATGATGTCAGACCATTGAAATAGTTGCTAAAGGTATTATGCTGTTTACCAGACACGACCCGTCGCTTTTTAAAAAAATATTAGGCTTAGTAATACAAAAAATATTTTTTTGAATTGTCATAATTATTTTCCATATAATTGGACATCAGGACTTCAGTTTTTACACTCGTTTTGACAGCTTTTGTCTTTACAAGTTGTTTTTTTTCAAACTTCAAGTCATTGTAAAGATCTTAAAAGTTTTAAATTGAGCTGTCAGAGAGCAGATTCAGCACACTCCCTTTAAGTTAATCTACTTCAGTGTTTATATGAGGTCAGTTCAGTTGGAAGAAGGGCTTAATAAGCTCTTAAAGAGCAATAAACACAGCTCTTATATTGTCTTAGTGCTCCAGCTGACTTAAAGTTGGATTTAGTCAAGCTTTTACCTCTAACATAGTCTGATGGAACATGCTGGAGGAGTTGGCACAGATGGATGAATTACTGATTCTCTAGTTGCTGTGATCAAAGTCTGATGACACAACTCAGTGTCACTTTATTTATTTCTCTCTTTGGTTTTTGTTTGTGTTCCCTCTCTTCTTCCTTTCCTGCTCTGCCATTTCTGCAGCGCAAGATGACAGGATACACATGTGGGTGCCTGTGTGCGTGCGTGCGTGCGTGCGGTCTGACTGTCGTTTGCCCCTTGCCTTGGCACTGCCATCTATTTCCTCCCGCTGTAACTTACTGCCTGAGCCGATTTACTGTAGTGTTTCCATTGGCAACACTCGTACCCCAACCCTCACTTTAGAGCCCTCCCTCTATTCCTCTTTCCAAGTTTCATCTATCTATCCATCTATCCAACCATCCATCTATCCATTCAAGACTGCCAGACCACAGGCCGTCTCATTCATTAATCATCAGCAGTGAGAAGGAACAAGGGAGCAGTCAGACGATAGAGAGGAAACAGACAAAGGTGGCAGGAATGACAAGTGCAGAAGATTGGAGTTTAAAAATGAAACCTCAACCTCCAGAAAAAGTAATAAAAAAAGTAATGCTGAGATAATCCTGATAATTAAAACTTTGTCTACTTGTTTTTCAGATCCCGTTCTCGCTGGTGCAGTTTCCACTTTGGGAATATTTAAAGGTATGTATCTGATCTTTCCATAAATGTTTGTCTAACTGACTTAATTATCCTTCTGTTTTATCCCCTCATCCTAAACACTATCATTTACAGTGATTATTCTCAGTTATAAATCCCTAGTAAACTTATAATAGTGTGATTACGCTTGGACACATTTACAGCGGGCTCACCCTCTGCATTCCCTAACCCCCTGTGGAAGGCGAAAATGGGACTTTATGCTCCGCTTTAATGGGTTGTCACGACTACCATCGAACTGGCCTTCAATTTATCACGAGAATATCCGGTTCAACGTATCTGTCTCTTTTTTTTTAGCTTTTTTTTTTTCATCTCTCTTCCTCTCTATATCTTTTTCTCTCCCTTCTCTCTGGTTGCCCTTTCTCTCTTTTCATTGTGTGGCCCTGAACACATAAAAAGCTGTTTCTCTTTGAGAAGACGGCGTTTTGGAGGAGTGACATCATGTCTCAAGGGCGCAAGAGGCGGACAGTCAAACATTCCATCAATGTTAGGAGCTAATGGCCAGCTAAGACGAACAATACACTTCACAGCTGTGTATGTGTATGTATGTGTGTGTGTCTGTGCATTTGCAAAAGTTAGATTTTGTCAGTCACAAGTGTCTCTTTGTCCTTCAGTCAAAGGCCCTCTCTCTCCAGGCCATCTGGACATGTCCGTTGGCGGAGAGCTGAACTACTGGAATCTGGACCTCTCCTCTCCTCTTTCTCCTTGTCCTCTTCTCCATCTATTGGCTCCCTACTCCCGGCCCTCCCTATATGTATCTTCTGTAATACATATATTAATATGGTGCTCTGAATAGCTAATGAGGCGTTTCCTCAATGGCATGGTTACAATGGCAGAGACTAGCTGACTAGTCAAGGAAGAAAAAGCAACTTCTTTCAACCAAACAGATTTTTACTGCCATTCTTTTTAGAGTGACCGCCAAGATGTTCAGAGGCTTTCACAATTAAGAATAACATGATTTAGTTTTTCACAAAAAGCTATAGGGTAGGAATTTGAGAGTGAGTACATGTGTGTGGCAAGATCTCCCATCTGCTTGGTGGGATAGTAATGTGCTGAGTTATGGCCTTTTTTCTTTTTATTTCACACCGAGCCAGCACAGCTGTAAGTGAGAGAATCAGAAAGAAGAAAAGGGAGAAACCCAACCAACTGCTAAAGGCCTGTTGGAAGAGGAGTAAGCATTAAGAGTGCATTAAGTTCAACTCGCCCTTGAATTTCTGGGATATCATGGAGAGGAAAATTCAAATTTAATTTAATTTGAATTAAATAAAATTGAATTAATTAAATTATACAAATTCGTTAGACTGGGTAAACCCCGCCCATTCTGCCGGCGATTTGATTTTGCCCTGCAGCTCAGTCTGGAAACCTGTATGTTTAAATTTTGCGGGAACCAATCACATACTGGCTTATCTACCCGGCGCGCTATTGGCAGGTTTAACACGATGACGATAGAGAAGCGACCAAGCAGCTTCTTGTTAACATTCAACTTAGTGGCGGGCACCGAACGCCACCAAAGGGCAGCGAACCCATTGATGACGTTGTCGCTTCTACGCCACTCGGATTGTTGGTCTCATTGGTTGAAGGACTTTCCACTTGCGTGCAGAGTCATATGAACTATGCCTGTTGGGCAGGCCTCTTGTGGAGAAAAGATACAGAGCACACTCCCCAGACCAACGCTCAATCTCAAATCTATTGAGCCTGGTCTGGTGATAGCCAGACTACAAATTCATCAGACAAGTCCCACAATAAGAAATGATTTTAAACATTGGTCACTACACATAGATTTATTTTTTTCACACCAGACTTCCTTATCCATGTGAATAACTCTCACTGTTCTTTCACACATTAATTACACAATGTTGTGGTTTTCACTTAGTTGTTTTTCCCAACAGCAACTGTAGAGTAAGAGCCCATTGGTTCTGACCTTTAAAAAACATTAGCAAAACAGGAGGGTGTAACCCTTTTAGGTTATGAGTGAACACCAAGAAATAGCCACAGAAAATTAAAGGAAATATGCGTCAAAGGCATGATGGGAACTTAAATTAAACCAATGAGATGCACTTACAAATGTTGCCTCCCTGCACATACGTGATGTACTGACATGCACGCAGACCTACCAACTCTTTCCTGTGGGAAGTCGTCCAGGTGCACACTCTGACCCTGACACGAGGGTTCAAAGGTCAAAAAGTTTGTTTTCCCAGGTTTACTACCTATTATTTATTCATGAACCAAAGAGGAAGGGATGGAGAGGCTCAGAGAGGGAGAGAGACAGAGAGGAATCCCCCAGCGCGAGGCCTTTGATGTGGAAAACAAAATCTCCTTTTTAATCTACCCTCTAATCGAATACACATGACATATCCTGAGCTTGTACACACACTCTGCCAGTTCTTCTCCTTTCTGTCTAACAACTCTTTGTATTTGCGTGTTTGTGTTTGCATGTGTTGTGCACACACATGTGGTATTTGTGATTTCCACATGTGTGTGAGATCGGAGGAGAATGAGATAACATGCAGTCGATTCAGCTTGCGGGGGGGGGGGGGGGGGGGGTGGATGGACAAAGAAAATATTAGTAATCGCTCCATGCTGTTCCTCAATTGCTCTCCCTGAGAAATAATCATACCTTGCAGAGCCCGAGGCAGCCCAGCTGTCCACATGGATTTTATACAACAACTAACCTTGCATAGTCAATCTCCTCATCGCTTTGCTGAAACTAGTCGGGGGAGAAAAAGAGACAAAGAGTTCATTCTCAAAAAAAACATCAGGTGGTTTAACTCAGTAGCCGGTTGCATTTGGGCAAGCAGTCCTGTGACATTTTCAGACACACAAAGGAGGTGTGGACAGCTAATTATTTAATTTGTTGCTACTTCTAGCTGCCGTTCTCCGGGAATACAATCTCAAGCATCATTACACTACTAAACATGCAAAACAGTATACTATGTATGAGGGAAAGAAGAAGTAAATGCCAGTTGCTCAGCTTACGAGTATGTAGTTGCAGTTTTGCCACTTTTTCTTTTTCTGTGGGGTGTCCAAATGGTCCCATTTGGACAGAACAGCCTGACCAGTGGCCCAAATGTAATTTAAGACCCTTGGTGTATACGACTCTACTAATTAAATATGTGTGTTTTAGTTCTTCAATACATACATGTTACCCAATGAAAGAATCTGTTGATATGTGCATGTGACGACCTACTGTACTTCAACATGATGGCATCTGGACAAAATGTGTAAAGGTGATTGAGTGGGAGCACTACAGCATATTCTCATGCCTCCTATCTTGTCCCATCCCAGTTCTTGGGAAACAAGTAGCATGACATCACTGGGGAGACGAGGCAACACAAAAATAGCCGGACAGCCTGGTTCCCAGCCTGGACCAGACCAAGGTTCACAATGTGTTTCCAATGTATCTGATCACTAACTACAATTCTCTCTCTCTTTGTTTCCCTCCCTCTTTCTCGCTTTTTCATCAACCTTCTCTATCGACAACACTCTCTTTCTCTCTCGACATTTCTCTCTCTTTCTCCCAGACTCTGTGGTCATGGAGGCAAGGTCACACGCTCTACTCTTGGCAGGCTGCAGTGTGCGGAGCTTTTGCAGGTGCAAGGGATTATTTGCTGCTTCGGGAAAGAAGCGAAGAGGGAGAAGGGGGGGGGGGGGGGTTGGAGGATGAATGATGGATGGATGGATGGATGGCTAATCAATAGGTGGAAGGCGGATGGATAGGTGGATAGCTGGCCAGGAGGGCAGGACAAGTTTACCCAAAGTCACATTTTTGTAAAGATTCCTCAAAGGTGAGCTTAGCTGGCAAATTGGATCCTCACCTGCACAGAAGATCAAAGCAGAAAAGACAATGAAGCAGAGAAGAATGGATGATGGGAAATGAAAACAGCCAATTCCAGCCTTTTTTTATTCACTGCTTAGTTGCAGTGCTAAATTAGAAAGGACTCAGCACAGTGATTCTGCATTGTTGTCTCAGAAAGGTTTTACTATTATAGTTCTCAAGCCCTTTAGCCAATAAAAAAAAATCATACCATAGCAGACTTTTATTGTTCTGTCTTAGCCAGGATGAATATCAGGGGAGAGACAGACAACGGAGGGAGGAAAGAGCAAGGATGAGAGGGGCCGATTCCCGGGCATGGGCCCCTGCAGCTGTGCGACCTCCTGAGCACTGGGGCCTGAAGTGGTTTAAGAGAGAGGGAGAGAGAAAAGCGCACGGAAGGAGTGAAAGAGGGGGAAGGGAAGTGGACAAAACAAGACAAACAGGAGAAAGGGAAAGACAACAAGTAGAGAGAAGTACGTCAGACTGTACAACATGATAATGCTAGAAAGGGCTGGAAGCTCGAGTCTAAGAGATTCAGTGATTGTCATTGTTTAACATGTTGAACTGGACCAAAGGTCTCACAAACCAAAGACAAAGGTCCAAGCCAAGTGTCACTCTTATCAAGGATAAGGACAATGTTTTATGATTACAAATCCATGAAAACTTTTATTGATAATGAATTTAGTTTGGACAGTTTACAAGAAGGTCCGGAAGTGCTTGTTCTTTTTAAGAAAGAGAAAGAAAGAAAACACTTGCTACATTTAATGTACTGTACAGTATCAGTGTAACAAGAGATAATAATATAAATCCAGGGACATGTAGGAACAGAGAATGTAGGCCTACCTGCAGTATTGTAGCTCTAAATTAAAAAATGTGTCCCTAATCTACAGTCCCTGACAAAAGTCTTGTCGCTTGTGTACAAATTGATCTGAAGTGCCGCTGAAATAAATTTCTAATCAAGATTTATTTACAAGAAATGGCTCATTTTAATCCCAACAGCTTTTATAATAATGTTTCAGTGCAAAACGAAACTTTCAAAAAGTATTCTAATATTCACAGCTTGGTAAAGCCCATTGAGTCAATTTTTGCAAAGACATAAGTGTTGTCGCCATGACATATGAGCTTCACCTGTGACTAATAAGGGATTGATCAGGTCTCAGGTGTGTATAAAAACAACCCCAGTACACTAGACCTTCACATCAACTGCAACTAGACATCTGCAAACATGCCTAAGATTCACCCTGAGACTAAAGTTTTGATTATCAAGAGGCTGAAGACCAGATCCACTGCTGATGTGGCAGACACCTACAATGTGTCTCAGCGTCAAGTACAGAGGATAAAAAAAACATTTGAAGACACTGGAGACGTTTTTGACAAGCCCAGGTCAGCCAGACCCCGCAAGACAACTGCTCGAGAGGACCGTTTGTTGGCTCGAAAATCCAAGGCCAGCCCATTTTCCACTGCAGCAGAGCTCCACCAGACCTGGTCCCCTGAAGTCCCTGTGTCAACCAGAACGGTTTGTCGGATTCTGTCTCGAAATGGCCTCCATGGTCAAATCAGTGCCCAGAAGCCAGCACTAAACAAAAGACAATTGAAAAACCGTGTGGCATTTGCCAAGGCCCACAGCCTGCTAAAAGGATGGACGCTGGAGAAGTGGAAGAAAGTGGATTTCTCAGATGAATCTTCTGTTGAATTACACCACAGTTGCCGCAAGTATTGCAGGAGACCTACTGGAGCCCGCATGGATCCAAGATTCACCCAGAAAACAGTGAAGTTTGGTGGCGGAAAAATCATGGTCTGGGGTAACATCCAGTATGGGGGTGTGCGAGAGATCTGCAGGTGGAAGGCAACATCAATAGTCTCAAATACCAAGAAATCTTAGCTACCTCTTATATTCCCAACCATAAAAGAGGCCAAATTCTCCAGCAGGATGGTGCTCCATCGCATACTTCCATCTCCACTTCAAAGTTCCTCAAGGCGAGAAGATCAGATGCTCCAGGATTGGCCGGCCCAGTCACCAGACATGAACATCATTGAGCATATGTGGGGTAAGATGAAAGAGGAAGCATGGAAGACCAAACCAAAGAATATTGATGAACTCTGGGAGGCATGCAAGACTGCTTTCCTAGCTATTCCTGATGACTTCATCAATACATTGTATGAATCCTTGCCAAACCGCATGGGTGCAGTCCTTCAAGCTCATGGAAGTCATACAAGATATTCAATTTGGATCTCACAGCACCGCTATTTAATTTGCTGACATATTTTAGTATTTGCAGTAAATTTGTTCAATGTCTGTATAGGCGACAAAACTTTTGTCTTGCCAAAATTTGACCTTTCTGTCTTGTTTAAATGATAAATCTTGTTCCAGTGAAACTAATTTATTTCAGTGCATTGAACATCATTTGGGAGGGTTTTTAGCTTTTCATATAAGCTATTTCTTTCCAATTGATTAATTAAAAGTCAGGTTAATAGCAGGTGTTTCTACAAAATAGATAAGCGACAAGACTTTTGTCAGGGACTGTATCTTTCCACTCAGTCTTTACCTTTTTTTGCTATGAAAAGGCAGAACCACAATCAAAATACATATTTTTTTTGTAGTTCAAATAAGTACATTAATATTTTCAGAAGAACAGTTCCACAGACCGGTCCGTGGAGCTGTTGTTGGACGACTTCAGTCAATAACTCTTACAACACTGGAACACGCCAGACAGGACATGGTGGAGGGGTGATGGAGACATGAAGATGGAGGTGAAGGAGAGTAGAAGGGATGAGGAAACAGCACCCCAAGGAGCTGAGATGTGGCCCTACGCCCCCCCACATGGACTCATTCCACGGGAGAAAGAAGGAAAGAAATGAGAATAAAATAGGGGAAAAAGGGGAAAAAGGAGATGGTAGATGTGGATGAGTGGGTGGGAGACTAAGACATGCATAGGAAAAAAGGAATAGAGTATGTTAATTTCAGTAGAAACCTAAAAACACCATTTGACTTGTCAAAAAAAGGGTATTTATTCTCACATTACATGGGTTGGAGCTTTTGTAAAGCGAGTGAAATTTAAACTCTTAATGATAATGCAATAACTTTAAATAATATATACATTTATATTCAGATTTGTAGTATTAAAGTATTCAGCTTAAAACAATCAGCTTACGTATGCAGTATAATGACGGATTTGTTAATTGGGATATATAGGGAAAATTACAGAAATATGTAATTAGAAGGATAAATGGCAATCTGAGGAGAGAAGGAAAAAAGGGCAAGGGGCTAGTGGGGTAAGGTGGGAGTAATGGGGGAGGGGTGGGGTTAGGTTCAGGGTAGGAATCAAGTTCACGTCCCTCTGCGAGAGAGCTACTGTCCAAGAGGGATCCTCAAGTTTCAGTCACTTCCCCTTACAACGCGCTTCACACTCTCTCTTTCACTCAGACATACTCTGCTTGACACTGGAAATGCTCACACGGGCGCCTTTAATCATCCCAAATATCTCCACTAATACCCTGCATTGACTTACGACAGACTTGACCCCGTTTAAACTGCCTACAAAAAACAGCCTGGCCCGAGCTGAGATTACATCACCGTCTGATTTGCGTCCAACCTCCATCACATTACATGGTTCTTCCAACCAAATTTAGATCTTTCAATTCAGCGCTGCTCTGTGTGTGTAAGATTTGTTGGGAAAATGCATCCCTTTACGGCTCAATATTACAAAACAGCCTACAGTACAGGCTCTTTTTTTTATCCTTGCTGAAGTTTGACTTGTGTCCACCCAAATAGGGAAAAAATAACTTAAATCCTTAAATCTTTTCATGAGCCAGCATTAACTAGTAAAAAGTAATGGTGTGTTACGCCACACTGTTCTAAATGCTTTCCTGTACCCTCAGCTCATTTACAGTCACATTGCTCCTTGGTGGCCCATATGGACATGTTTACTGAGAGCAGTTGCTATGTTTGTGGCGGAGTGACACACACACACA
This sequence comes from Etheostoma spectabile, assembly GCF_008692095.1. NCBI lineage: Eukaryota > Metazoa > Chordata > Actinopteri > Perciformes > Percidae > Etheostoma > Etheostoma spectabile. The sequence goes on from NC_045736.1 coordinate 25,310,693, forward strand.
CACACACACACACACACACACACACACAGTTTCTCACTTAGACACAAATTGCAGCTCAGTGCGGACACCTCTGGATCACGCCGCCCATCCAGCTTCCAACTTGGAAGAAAAGAAGGGAAGTTGGGGTGTAACTTCTCTATAAAACTGTGTGTGTGTGTGTGTTGTGTGTGTGTGTCCAAATGTGTCTTTTTTCATGCTTGTGTGTACAGCTGGGTGTGTGTGTCTGTGCTTGAGTGTGTTGGAAAAGGGAGTTTTTGTGTGTAGCTCAGTGGAAGGTGTGGCTTGGATGGGGCAGTAGGAGGGGGGCAGTGGGAATAGAAGTGTGTCTGGTTTTTGTGGTCTAATAACAGGGAAGGTCTCGGATGGGGATTATTATCATTTTTATGAACTTAATGTAGCGGAGGGCCAAGAGTTCCATTATTTACTGTTGAATTAATATGTTACTGTATCTGTGGTTAAGTAATTGGACTTTTTATGGGTATTATTTTCAATATTTAAAGACTCTTCTGAGAGCAGAGAGAGGGCCTTTTATGTTTGCACTTTGCTAAATGTGTGTGTGACTTTTGTAGGTGCTGTAGCTGCATTTGTTACCACTCCTCTGGATGTGGCGAAGACCAGAATCATGCTTGCAAAGGTATACACACACACACACACACACACACACACACACACACACACACACACACACACACACACACACACACACCAGAGCGCACCACCTCCTCTGGCAGCGACTTTTAAACACTGCTGTCAGGTGATGCCTTGCAGGCAGAGAGCTGAGCAGACCTGCACCCTGAGCACATTTCAACAGCGTCCGTACACTGGACAGAGCAGACCGAGGTAGCACCGGGACAGTAGTGAGACATACACACATATATCATCTGATCTGGACTATGGACAGTGTCGGGAAGACATGTTTGGGTGCATGGTTAGTGTTAGAGAGAGAACTTGTTGCTGCTCCAAAGGAATTTCCATCTCAAGGCTGCTTGTCACTGAGAAGTGAACCAGAAGCCAGTGTCCCTCCTGTTAACTCTTCCACTAGCCCCTTTCAAACAGCCCCCCCCTTTCTCTCCTCTCTCTCTCTCTCTCTCTCTCTCTCTCTCTCTCTCTCTCTCGCTCTTTCTGTCTGTGTGTGTGTGTGTGTGTGTGTGTGTGTGGTGTCCCTCCTCATCCTCCCTCTCTCCACCTCCTCTTTTCACTTCTGGCTCACTCTTACTGTATGTCTGGCTTCCCTCACTATGTCCTGTGTGTGTCTGTGTGTGTGAGAAGGGTAGTGAGATCAGAGTTACTCCCATCACCCCCCCACAATCTCTCTCTCTCTCTCACACACACACACACACACACACACACACACACACACACACACACACACACACACACACACACACCACACACACACCACACACACACAACACCACCACACACACACAACAATACACACACACACACACACACACACACACACACGCACTGTTCTAGGAGAAGACACAGTGTTCCATTCCTCACCTCCCCCCCATCCTAACTAATGAGATACTGGAATTAACAAAACACTCAGACAGTCTTGATCTCTTGCGAGAAGCCGTTGGCTGTAGGTGGAACAGCCCGGTACAGGCTTCCTGTAAACATTATTTGAAATGCAGCTGCTGTAATTTACCACCAGCAAAGGACTTGGCCTGAGCTGCAAGGCTCGGTTATAGCTTTATAAGGCCAGGTTTTTGATTCACTTAAGGCACCACAGGTAAGCTGGAAGAAAAACTGGATTGGAACTTAATGGCCTCTACTTTGATGGTGGAAGGACAGCTGATAACACCCCAGCACTATGTATTTACTAGGTTTTCAGAAAAATAAAAACCAGGAGGATGCACTTACACATTTCAAACTTTTACTGCCAAACCTGTAGTTTCTGTTTTTAAAATCCAGTGCATTTTCCTATTTCATTCTGGGAAATACGTTAGTAGTTTGTAATTACAATAGTTTGTAAGGATGTTTTTTATTTTATTAATTTAATTATCTTCAGTCCTGCATGTTAGCTTTTTTTAAACCTAACATTATATTAAATAGACATAACAAAACATCGGCAACATTAAACATGCCTTGTTTTCTCTTTTGTTGTGAACAAAAGCAGCATGCCATATTTGGTTGTCATGTTCATTTTTCATGTTGAAAAGTATTACAGGGGAAACAATGGGAATCTGTAAATCCATGAAAGCTGTGAAAACGTCCTTATTTGACACGGCTGGTATAACAATTAGGGCAGCAACAAACTTGTTTTTTTCATTTTTGATCTGTTGATAAATTTCTTCATTAAAGATTGATCTTAAATGTCACAAAATAGTGAAACACAACCATCACAATTTCCTAAAGCCCAAGGTGACATTTTCAAAAACGTATTGAGTTTACTACCATGTATGACAAAAAAATCTGCAAATCCTCACCACTGAGAAGCTGAATCCAGCATATCTTTGGCTTTTGTTGTTGAAAAGTAGAGGAAATGATTAATTAAATGATTAACAAAACAACTAATTGTTTCAGCTCTAATACAAAGGTTCTAAAAAATAAAATTTGAAAGTGTGCTCTGTGTAAGTTATGAGGCCCAAAAGATATTAAAGCAGCATATTGCATCTAAAAATTAACTTATGCAAGTTAAAATTTCCATTCCAGCTGTAGTGGTAACGTAGGGTAACGTCTTTTTTTTTTAAATTTTTTTTTTAACCCTTGTCATACTTAAGTTTAGTTTAGTTCTCCAAAATCCCACAGCAGCAAAGGATGACAAGTCCAGGCAGGAGAGTGAAACCAAGACAGAGAGAGAGGGCTGGTGTTGATGGGTATCGACGGTTTGGATTGGACGAAGGGGAGGAAATGTGGGTGTTGGAACTTGTCACATCAGTTTCCGTCCCACAGCAGCGGAGGAGAAGGTTCTTTCTTTTCTATGGCCGTCAGAATGAAAGAGTGGTGTTGTACAGGCAGTCTGGCGCAGACAAGGCCAATACAGGCAGTTGTCCAGGACACAGCTGGACATTTATATCCCCTCCAGGGCAGGACCTGCACCGCCATGGCTGCAGCACTGGCAACATGCCTGGCACACCACGCTGCTGCTGCTGCACGCCTCCTACGCTGCTACTGTACAACACGGCTCTATTCCCCGAGCTGGCATGTTTCCTGCCAGTGGACCACACTGCTACCATCAATGTCATGTTCGTTACCCTCCACTGCAACCAACTGTGGCAAACACAGGAGCCAATGTCCGGTTGGTATGGTCTAACACCCTGTTGAACAGTCATCACTGTCATTCATTTTGTCGCATGAATAAATGTAGATGTTGGAGAACGTGGAGAAGGTTAGCATGGAGCCCATTTTCTTTACTACTCCCTCAAGAATGTAAGAAACTTAGATAACAAAGCAGCAAGCCAACATAAGCTGTGTGTGTGTGTGTGTGTGTGTGTGTGTGTGTGGTGTGTGTGTGTGTGTGTGTTGTGTGTGTGTGTGGTGTGTGTGTGTGGTGTGTGTGTGTGTGTGTGTGTGTGTGTGTGTGTTGTGTGTGTGTGTGTGTGTGTGTGTGTGTGTGTGTGTGTGTGTGTTGGACACCCTTTCCCTCCTTCCACCATTCCACAGCGGTAAAGGAAAAGAAAACTTGTCAGAAGAGAGGAGAGTCATTTCTCAGCCACCTGACTCCAAACATAAGGAATAGGGGTGTTTTTTTTCCTTCTTCACATGAATGAAACGTGGGAATCTTCCTCTGGTTCCAGCAGATCTGGGTGTCACAATTTACAACATAGCCACAAACTGTTTCCTGCATGCTCAGTGAGCTGTAGCTTTGATTGGCGTTCTCCAATGTACACACAATCGGCTATCTCCTCTCCTCTCCTCTCCTCTCCTCTCCTCTCCTCTCCTCTCATCTCCTCCACTGCCGCTTTCTGTTTCTCTCTCTTCTGGCCTGCCACCACCCAACCTCACTTGACCCCAACTGGCCCTATCCTGCAGCTCTCATACCCCTCTGGCGCTCCACAGTGATGGATTAAAAACACTCTGGCCGGTTAAGCTGTATTGTGTAAATAAAAGTTCCAGACCGACAGACCTGGAGGGAGACGTGGAGAACTTGTTGAGTGTGGTTTTTGGGTGGGCAAATGGCTGGGTGTGTTGCCGAGCAGGTGCCCGGGTGGGTGCTGGAGGTGTCACCTTCGCTGACACAGCTGTCCATGAGGAAAAACGAAGGGAAAGGAAGAATAAAAAGAGGGAGGGGGAGTTGAGGGAAGCCCAGCTGCGGAAGACTAAACAGGGTGTCTGCCAGAGGAGCAGGAAATGAAGGAGACAATTCATCCGTCATCACACCTCTATTTCCTCTCTCTATCCCTCTCTCGCTCTCCAGGCCGGGTCGACCACAGCAAACGGCAACATCCCGCTGGTACTCTATGATGTGTGGAAGAGCCGAGGCCTTTCAGGGTGAGTGTGTGTGTCTCAATGTTAGAGAAATGTTCAATGGCTATAGTATAGTATTTTTTTTAAACTGAATAGCCTCTCTACGCAAACCGTTTTTATCCCAGCCCATTTAAAAAAACTTTTATTTTACATGATTTGATTTAACTCACCCTGATCCCTCATGTAATCAAGTTGGATGATAGAGTCACTACTCTGGGGGACGTGAATTTACAGCTGGGCTGAAAAATTAGATGTATAAAAGCTTTTCCTGCCCACTTGATGTACCGTCCTATTGATTAAGGTGTTACAGGGGCCAAGTGGAGGGGTTTATTTGAGTGTTTTGATGTGTTTATGATGCGTATCGCACAAAAGGCCAAGTCTAATGGGGCCACAGAGGGCTGCCAGCACTAAAACAAACCCTCAGCTGCGGTGAATAATAGGCCCGCTTGTGTACAAGCCGCCATCATTTAGATAGGATGCACCTCTGCTTATAGCATATTTGGTTTGGGACTTGGCCAACCACCAGTTGGACATCTCTCTCCCTCTCTCTGTCTCACAAACACTTGTGAACACAAACCCCAGTGTTATTGTTTGTGTATGCTGCAGGGCTGGAATCTAATCAAAGACAAATTACATTTCAGCTTTGTGTTTAAAATGAGCCAAGGGTGATTCCCTACAAACGTCTTTCAGGCATCAGTAATAAACCAGCCTTCAATTTTAATAAAGATCATGTGCGAGACTACCGCACAATCTCAATGAGGTGAACGTCAGCAGGCCCTTATGGAAAAGCCTAAATCCCACTCTCCCAGCTGCAACAGTAACCAAGTGGTAATGTACAGGGGAGCTGTTCGATGCCAGTCCCCCACCTCTGCACCTCACAGTAACCTTTGAAGTGTTTCTGTCTCCATCCTTCTCTATCTCCTCACTCGATCCTCTGGGGCCAGCTGTAAAACTCACTCATATTGTGCAGCCCAGAGATCATGCATCGTAAGCTCTACAACATGACAACGTCCTGAACAATTCTCTTCTCCTCTGATATTGATGTAACCAGAGAAGGTGGAGAACGAGAAGAAAGAGAGCAACCAAGAGAATGAGTGGAGAGAATGAAATGCAGAGACAAAGGAGTGTGTAGAATGTAAAAGGGGGGCTGTTGCTCCGCAGGGCCAGAGGCCTGGTGGTTGCGCTGGTGCATGCCTGATACAAATTGCTGGGGCTTTAAAGCTGTAATTATGGTAATAGGCCCAATTGCAGTGTAGTGAAGCTCTAAAGTGCTTCCATGTGTACGCCGTGCCCCAGAGACCCCGGGTTAGCAGAGAGCAATGGAGCTCACACCAGCCTCCCCCAGTAACCCCACTGCACCAGAAATTATGTCAAAACAAAGACTAATAAGCAACATATCCTCCAGGCTGTGTCTGCTTTGTGCTTCATGTAAACCAAAATGGAGGAAAAGTAAACAAATGACATTGTATGTACCGCACACACACAACAAAGCAGAGGCTCTGGAATATTGCGCTTACTTTTATGGCATGAGGAGTCTTTGTTTATTCACAATAAGAAATTACGTCGAGCAAATTGAGCACTTTGGACAGGGGAAAATTTAGAGAAATACCAGACTTATAAAGGTGTGTTGCTGGCAAATATGTGCATTGTGGCCGTTTCTTCACAAACAACCCCAATCGGACAGATACAGTCTGTATCCTTCACTGTGTGTGGTGTTTGGACTGAGACATTTGAGTTTTTAGGGAAAGTGCTGTAACATCTGTGTTTTTGACTTGACTTTTAATTATCCACCGTTTGTCCCAGAAAATAAAGTAGACCCACCCCCTACTGAAGCTGTGTGTAAAACGAGTCTCATCAGTTTGATGACCAAACAGGTTAGAACTGGTCTCTTTCTTTGGAATTGATCCTATGAAAAATGTATCATGACCTCAGCATTGTTCCTGCTCTTATACAAGGGCCATTTGCTCCAACGTACATTTGACGATGTCCACCCTTCTCTTTTTCAAGAGCACCAGCATTTTTCTAAACTGCAGCCAAGATATTTTGTTTAAGGTTCAACACTGTTTCTTTTTGCACTCTCCTTTCATGCCTTAAAAACTATATTTAGTCTTATTCCTCAGGAGAGATGATTGGCCGACAATAGGTGGATGACATCTCTCAGTGGATGGCCAGGCTGTGATGTCCGAGTGAGTCAGGGCACCCGGGGGGGAGCTGAGGGGAATATTTGAGCTTTGAGTCCACAGGTGGGCCTGATCCCAGACAGGAAATGTAACAGTAGTCAAGAGCAAGATCGTTGAGTTCAAAATTAGTTTGTTCCTCACACTGGTGGGCCACATGAGAAGATTAAGTGGAATATGTCAGGACTTGTTGTGTCTACTGGGTCGTTTTGCTGTCCAGCTGCTGAGTGTACAAATTATTTTGTCTCTTTGCTTTTGTTTCTTTTTGTCATTGGATTTTTGATTAGCTTCGGATATGTAATATTATTTTGCTTGGTACTTTCCTCCAGTCGGCCTGTGGCTTATGTTTCAGCAGATGGTGATGGAACGCTGCGTTAAGATGGAAAGAGCATCCTGAAGGGCATGACCACGACCTCTGACTAATGTCTCCGCATTCATTTGGAGCCTTTACACCAGTCTGTGCTCACACATACACAATTGGGAATCTCTCTCTCACACATACACACGCTAACCGTTGGCCGTGTATTTTAAAAAACACCCGATCCGGGCTGGGGCATTCTGAAACGTGGAGTTGTGCAAATAGTTGGGCTGGCTGTGAGATCCCTGACATGCTTGGCACCTTGTACAGCTTTGCCGTTCACAAAAGGGAAGCAGTAAGTCTGTCTGCGACCCAAATCTTGAATGTACAGTGAAAGTTACTTAAATGTGCTCTAAGCGATTAGTGCGCGGAAGAACGGAAGGGAGGGAGAGGAGACGTGATGAGGAGGAGGGAGGGGCAAGCTAGCCTTGTTTTGTTTGAACATTAGAAAATAGAGCACCTTAAAGTGTCAAAACCTAAACTCAAGGTCTACTTACTAGCTGTTTTTCTGGAGCAATGTTATTGTCTTTCTTGATTGTCAAAAGAAAATGAAATGCATCATCGCAAAAGATCATGCGTTTCATGCTTTGAAGCCAAGATCAATCCAAGATTCCCAAATGTGATTTTTTTGCAAGTTAAGAAAATAAAAAAAATGTCATTATCCATAATCCTGGAATGCATGTTCTATCATGAGTGATACTCATTATTACTCCAGGGACTTATTGTTGCACTTCCACACACGTTGGAAACTCGAGAATGACAGATTAGGATGCTTCAAATTGAAGCAGCAGAGGCCAAGATATCTTGACTTTTAGTCCATAGCGTTGATTAAACTCCAGTAACCCAGGATCCTACATTTCCCATAGTGCAGCTCAATTGTTTTACATAGTAGAAGTAGCCAACTGCATTGCTTTGGTCCGTTTTGCTCCACAAGTGGAATTATCTCTTTACACAACAAATAATAAAGGCAGTATAAAGAAACTAACATATACAGTATGTAATTAAAGTAATGATGGCTAAATTCCATGTATCTGTTTCAGTTTCAGGGTCCTTGTATTTGTGCATGAAGCTTCTTTACAATATTTGCTCAAACTCAGCTGATGGAAGCAAAACAGATTTTTGTGATATTTCAAAAGTTTTTCAAAAATTAAATGGACAGAAACACAAGTGCTAACACACGCACACACACGCTAATGATGAATGCAGGCAGACATTTTGCGTGTGTAGACGTTTCTCCTCACACACACACGCACAGGCACGCAGCCACAAACACACAATCCTCTTCATCCATTACATCTGGCTCGGATGGGGCCCAACCATGTGAGCGTGGGGGCGTATTGGCAGACGGAAGGTGTTGGTAGGCAAATACACGGGGAGGGAGGGACAGGCAGACAGAAACAGGGAAAATAAAGAAGAGAGAGACACGAGAAGGCAGACGCACAGACGGTACGAAGTGAGCATGTGTCTGAGAAGTGGATGACGCAGCAAGAAAAGGAGATGGAGGAGAAATCCCCAATCAACCGAGCCAGCTGAGGGGGCCGTCGCTGGACAGAGAGAGAGAGAGAGAGAGAGAGAGAGAGAGAGAGAGAGAGAGGGCGAGAGAGAGAGATGGATGGGCAGCAGAGGGACATGTGTGGATATCATCCAGCCATCAGTCATGCACAAGAGAGAGTAGGAAGGGATGGATAAGAGCTCCAGGGAGACCTCAGGGTGGGGGCTTGAAGCCTAATCCCAAAAACAGCTGTGTAGCTGGGAGGGTGGGAGAGCGGGATGGTTCTTCGGAGACTGGTGCTCTTTCATGGCTCATCACATCGTTTGACCCCCCCGCAACGTCAACAGCTTCTTCTTGGGCATCGGTCGCTGTAACTAAGCCCCTCTCGCTCTCTGTAAAGTGGCTCCACCAACAAGGCCGTAAGCACAGGGTCCCTCTCCCATAGGCCCTCCGACCCTCCCATAGGCCCTCCGACTCTCCCATAGGCCCTCTGACCCTCCCATAGGCGGCGTAAATCACTCACAGATACTGTCGGTCAGTGGAGGTTCAGGTGCGTGCATGTGGCAAACCTAATACGTTCCAAACATTTTATGCAAAATGTAATACTTATATTGTACAGAAAACAAATATTTGTCAGCATAGACACATTTGTCTGAATGGCTTTTGCTTAGTAAGGGCCTTGACAAACTAGTTCACACTAGTCATAAATTAAGCTACAAACCACAAGAGGCTATGCTTTCTATACGGAGTAAACACAGTTTGTTATTCTTAAATCACTAATAAACTTTAGGGCCCTATCTTGCACCCGGCGCAGCGCGGCGCAAAGCCCACCACAAGTGTCTTTGAGATTTTAAGACCGTCCAGCACCCACGTCGTTTAAATTACAAATGCACCCATGGGTGTGCTGGTCTTACAGGGAGATGTTTTTACTTTTAAAGGAATGTGAGATGACACTGATTGGTTTATAGCATGTTACGCACAAAAACACACATATAAATGAATGAGGACACTAGGTGCAACCCTTTTGAACCGTGCGTCTGCCGCACGGACCCTTTTACCGCTGTCAAACGTGGATTTGGACACACCCTAAACGCACCTGCGCCAGGCGCTGCACGCCGTGCGCTTAGATCGTTAAAATAGGGCCCTTAGTTTCAGAATACATTGTTATTGTTTCTCCCATCTAAATAGTGTATAAACAGTGAAATGATTAAAAAAAACATTAAATAGATAATGTGATTTGACCAAAACTGTAAAATTATGACTCAACATTTATCACTCTGAATATATATCATTCAACATATGCGTTGGTCAGTGTGTAAATTATAAGTCAAATAAAAATATACAAGTAAAACACCACTCTACTGTATAGCAATAACATCACTTTATTATAGATATAGATTTTTTCATACCTGATGTCGTCATATCATTTCATCCAGTGATAACCAGCATAAGCCTGTATTTCACTAGTCCCTGTTCTTTATTAATGTATTTAATTTCTAATGATTGAAATAAATTGAAATCATCCCAAAAAATTGAGATTTGATTTCCCATATGTGCGTGTGTGTGTGTGTGTGTGTGTGTGTGTAGGTGTGTGTTGTCTACAGCTGTAGACCATAGTACACAGCGATTGTTTTTTTTTTAAATTTAAACTTGCACAGTTCAACTTTAAAACCTCCCATTTATGATTTTAGAAATGTTCTAAAGTTTGCAAACCAAAGGCTCAGGGATCAATGAAGACTAAAATAAAGCAGGTGAAAGGAAAGTGTTCAGATGCACCACGGTACTGTCCTTGGTTGTAGTATGGGAGGACCGACTAACCAAACTGTGATGATCAGAAGTAATTCAGCAAAAAATGAAGTATCTATTAGATGCTGATTTGCTTGAATTTGTATTTCAGAATTTATAGCATGTATTGCTCTATCTCTTCATTTTCTGCAGTCTGTTTGCGGGCAGCATACCGAGGATAACCTTCATCAGTGTGGGTGGTTTCATCTTCCTGGGAGCCTACGAGAAGGTCCGCCGCTCTTTGCTGTAGCGGCTCGTCCTCTGTGACTGCCCTGAGCCCTGAGCCCTGGTGGATTAGCAGCAGGGGGAGCATCTCTGGAAGTAGCTCCCTCGTCCCTTGGAGGCCCCCTGCGCCTCCATGCTGCTGGGCCCCGAGAAGCAAGGAACACCTCTTGCCCGTCCACTGGCCTGATTGCGTTACCTGGGGTGCTGCATTCCTGCTCATCAGTCCCCAGAGCTTCTGGAACAGCACCGGCGGTTTGGTGAAATGGAGCCACACCCTATCACACAAGGCTAGCAATGAAGCATCTTTACTCTTCTATGTGTGTGTGTGTGTGTGTGTGTGTGTGTGTGTGAGAGAGAATCAATGAGTTACGGATTAAAGATTGACGTCTTGGAGTTAAGGTTTGGTCATTTGTTCCCCTGTAGGCTGTCCGGTAAAGCTTCCACTACGTGGTTTCATGATCATTTTACTATTTGAGCCATATTTTTCTCTCTGCTGAGCCAGGCCACCTGCATTAAAGACCCACCGGGGGAGAGACTCGGTAATATCTCACCATTGTTACATTCCCGCTGGAGCGCAACTGAACTCATCCACCTGCAAGAGCTTTCATTTTATACTTAAGATGCCTACAACAGTAGGCTTTAGTTTTATTAGGAGCATCAAGTGTCCTGCACTAGCTTTTGTATTTCAGTTAGGGCTATACTGTATGTTCCATGTTTTTATTGTGAAATATATTTTAAGTAGTTATTTAGCTTGATTGGATGGCTTCACAGTGGCGATATTGTCGAAGAGTCTGTAAGAAGTGACTTCTTAATCTCAAGCCTGTGAAAGTGCAGCTTTATCAAAGTTACAGGGCAATGGTGTTACGAAGAGCTTTATTACACAACGTTGTTGAATACTCAAACCTGATTGGTCAATTAGGGCATTCTAGGATCTGTTATCTGTTATAACAGCGACATACTATGGATCAAAGTCTGGAGGACCGTTTTTAAATCAATAAAACCATATTTAGTCAAGATTTTGTGTCAAATTATTAATTCCTTTAGGAAGTAGCCATGTAATTACGAAGATACTTATAGTAGATGTTCACTGCAAAGACTTATTTAATTATTTTCTTTAGTAGTAGTTAGATAAGAAGATTGATACCACTACTCTCACATCTCTATGGTAAATATGGAGCTACAGACAAAATCATCTTAGCTCAGCATAAAGAGTGTAAACGGGGAAACAGCTAGTCTGGCGCTGTCCAACTGTAACAAAATCCATCTACCAGCACCTCTAAAGCTCGTTATTTAACAGGCTGTGACTTTCTTGAGTCTTGTCATCAATGTAGAGACTTCAGGGTATATCTTATCCCGTCCAAAAAATAGACCAATACACAACCACCCATAAATAACTTTGATTTTAAAATAGTGTATGGATTAAACAAACAAGCTTTAACGTGTTCCTTAGTGAGTTGATTCAGAGGAGCCAGGGTAGCTGTTTCCCCTGCTTCAGTTTTTATGCTCAGCTTCCTTTGAGTGAAGGGTAGGCACTAAAAAGCACTGCTAATATGAGCTAGCATAAAAGAGGGGTCCGTTCACTCAATGGGCTTATTTTGCCACTTAGTCTCTTTGGTCTCTAGCCGTGCAGGTGGTTTGGATTTGCCAAGTTTCTGAGATATCTGCTGCTGAGGCCTGAAACCAAAATCATCTGCATGACTAGATCAAATGTAGATAAGTGTGATTTTTTTTTGTGATTTGTCTAAACAGACCATTTACATATCAGTAGTTATGATGATACAACATGAACTACATTTGTAATTTCAACTGGCCTTACACAGGAAATGATATGCTTCTGTGGGATTCATTTGATGGTTGATGTGTTAAAAGTACGCATTCTCCTGTATAGGCGCAGTAAAAAGATGCCTTATTCTGCACCAGCCAATTGTACAAGATGTTTTCCACTCTCCACTCATGTTCTGTTTTTTTTTTGGCAAAATAAGAGCGCCCATATATCCATGATAACTTATTACAATATCACCAACTCACTGCTTTATGCGTAATTGAAGGATTATTTAACAACATATGCAGGAGCAGTTAGCCATAGGAGCAGTGCTTTCCCATCTCCTATGTGGTGAATAAGCTCAGTGTCATTACAGTCAGTACGGAGGTAAACCTGAGGACTTGGTAAATCAGTAAGTCAGAAGATGGATAGCCTCACAGGTGCAAGTGTTTGTCATGCTGCTTGTCACTAGGCTGGAGGACAACAATGGTTGGCGTGTGATTGGTGGAGGCCACGGCCAGTAGCATGTCAATCAGCCGGTGACAAACGTCCATCTGGAATGCACATTCTGGCCAGCCACTGACCCTCAGTCAACCCAGACTCAATAGCAAATATTTTAAACAGCCCGCAGAAGGAAAAAATATGCCTGCTGTCTTTGGAGCTTCAGGGAGACCGCACACATTCCGTGTGGTGTGTGTGTGTGTGTGTGTGTGTGTGTGGTGTGTGTGTTTTTTGTGGTCCAGGCACATGTTACTTCACTGCTTTGAAGATCGAGGTCTCTGGATTTCATGTCTCGGGGAATGCTCTCTGAATTGATGGCTTCTCCATAACCGCTGTGACACGTGAGCAGAGACTACATGCTAACTCAGCTGTTTGTGATTCCATTGTCACTCCATTTGTTCTGTTTATACCGGAAAGAAAACACCTGCAATAATAGCAAAATGTGATTTTTTTATTAGACACTTCAATGCCATGTTAGACACTTTGCGGTTTTAGCTTTGACATTGGTACAACGTTGTCGAACGGTTTGTTTCAATAAATTACCCCATACATGAACTGCATCTCTCTCCCTCTTGTCCGTTTTACCTGCTACACTGGGATTAGTTTTCCAGCAGTGATCTTTGATTGGTCTTTCTGGTAATATCATCTCGGATAGGTGCTGTCAGGTGTAACCAGAGGAGTGTGTCCTCCAGTTTACCTTGATAAGGCCACTGGTAACACAACAGTTCAGACAAGGGCTTACTGGCCTGCAAACATTAGACAACGTGACTACTTTGACTGAATTCTGACCCAGTGTATCCAGGGATTGTGACAGTCCGGGGAGCGTCTGACTGCATTAATCCTCCAAGTTTGGTTAGAGCACATTTCACAAGCCTCCTGACCGTTCACAGCTTGAACCTTTAGTCACCTCAAACATTACTCCACTGTAGTGAATATGAGAAAGTTAGTGTTACACTGTGGTGACGTGACAGACGCAGAACACTGGCCGTTTAACGGTGGATGTTGAGGCACATTACAGCAGTAGCACTATAAAACATTCTCTCTGATTCTCCATCTTTCCCTAAATTCATAGCATAACAGTGGTATATTTAAGCAGTCAGCCAATTAAATGTCAGTGCTCGAGGGCACAGAGCTGTGACCAGGAACACATGGTAGGTGTCCATAACAGAGATCATCGCTGACTTTTTACAGCTTATAGAACAGATGTTATCCTATGTTAGTTTGACCACATTGGGTTGTGAACATGTGCCGACGTTTCTTGGAAAAATTAAGAAACTAATCCGAATCAGAGAAGAATATTTTCACCCCAACTACATCAGAGCAGCTTTGCAGTATGTAGTAGTACTATGCAACTTGTAGTATTGTGAAACAGGTGGAGGAGCCTTAATGGTACAGTACGTACTGTCGACGTTCCTGTGTCAAAATAAGTGGAATGTCTCCTCCCATGGAGGAGGTTGCTGCATTCCTATTGGCAGATATCATGTACACAAAATGCTTGTTTATGACGTAAATAAAAAAAGTGCTTTAACTGACCACAAATATCCTAGCTTGAACCATCCAGCGTACCAAAATAATTTACATCAAAGCTTCCTTCATATAATAATGAATGTGAACGGTGTGTCTGTAAGGCCATGGTTGGCACCATTTGTCAAAAAACATTCAAGTGCAATCAAGTGTTTGTTTTGTTTGCTATAAAGAGTGTACCAGAATCTCTCACAAAAAGTCGTTTGATATATGCTGAGTTTTCTTTGATCATGCATTAAGGCACCGCAGCTGAACGTTGGTAGAAGCTGAAAAAGGCTGTTTTTTTTAATAATAAAAAAAAAAATACCATCACTCCTTTCTTTGTCATGCACATAAATTCAAATACTCTTTTTGTAAAAGTTATATAATATATAATATAAGAAAACTCTTATGTACAGTCAAATGTCCAAAGGTATATTTCTCTTTTTTTCTCCCTGCACATACATATACTGTACAAGATTCCCTACATTTACATGCTTCAAATGCAAGTCACATTTTTTGGAGCTAGAATTTTTATTGGTCACCTCCCAAAGGAAGGTTTTTAACTATATACAGCTGATACGCTCAGATGGGACGCCACCCACACAAGCTCCACCTTCAAACTCCGGATGCCCCCTGCCTTTTCACATCCTGGTACTCCCTTTCAGTCCAGATCCAGGAGGCTCAGGATCAATCGCCTCGATATGAGGTAGCAGTTTATTTCCCAGTGCAAAAAAAATAAAAGTCCACTCAGCAACCGCGAGTCCACTTCTGGGCTGGCTGAAGCGCCTGCTAGTCGCTGGCTCTCCTTAGGGGGGCGCTCTCATTCTGAGAGGCTCTGAGGGTGTGTCCATTGGACAGCAGAGTCTGCCTGAGCTCAGTCTCACAGTCACTTTCTAGACGGCTGTTGCCTGTTACACCGGCCAGCTTCACCGGCTTGTGGAAGGAGTCCTCCTGTGATGGGGAGGCCACCAGTGTTTGTCCCCCTCTGCTCGCTGACAAACAAAGAAGAGAAGGTGGAGGAAGGAGAAACAGGCAGAGTCAGTGACGCGGCATGTATGTAGACAAATATGCATTCAGCTTTAGGATATAGAAGCAGTGGAATGTACGCATAGGGCTGCTTTGACATGCAGTGGTGAGAATTGGTATTTGGAGGCCAATTCCACTGGTATTACTCCTCATTTAAGAAGCTGAACCCCAGAACACGCCCAGACGTGCAACTGCAAGAGTTTGGCAGGAGTCACAACTCAGTGCTTCTTTGCAGTGTTTTCAGAGAGATATCCTAAGGGGCTCTGGGCGTGGAACTATGATACACTATCAAATTCTGGTAGGAGCCAATCCATCAACAGTCACATTCAAAGGAATTTGCCTTGACAAGGGTTCCTTAATTCCAAGTAGTTTCTCATGGTATCACCTGAGATTATATATATATATATATATATTATATTCCTAGAAAAAAACAGCTTTAAAAAGCCTACTGGATGAATTACCTGACTGTGATTGTTGGCATTTGTTAGCTGTTGCAGTACAGGTCCTGAAGGCTACTTTAAGCATTCAAAGTACATTTAAACCCACTACACCTTACCTTTTCTATCTTGTTGGTCCAGCTGTAATGTATTGTGTCTTTTTGGAAACATGGATCCTTGAATGTCCTTTCGGATCCCGTTGGGTGTCCCGTTGCAGAACCGGGTTGAATGTGACCCTGTGTCATGCAGCTCCCCTGGATGACAGTGAGAGTAAGGTGGGGGAACAGAGTGTTGTTGGTACTCCATGCATCCAGGATGGCCAAACCCGTGTGTCAGGTAGTCGGAATCTTTGGAGTAGCTGCTGCCGTTCTCCATACAATCTGTACACACTACTGCACCGTTGAAACCTGCAGGCGGGGAGGGACAGAGAAGATAAAGTGATTGGAACAGAAAATCAACAACTGTATGTCAACACTGTGGTTAGGGTGTCGGCAGCAATTAATTCTGATGCTGTGCAGGTCTTCAGAGACAGCGTTATGCAACATACCGACTTTGCTCATGGAGAAACTGCTAGGCAGCAAAAACATTTGGCCGGCCGAGCAGAGTCTGAACTGTCACGTACCCGTGGTGTCTACAATGTGTCCGTTGGGCTGAGGGCCACCGCCGGCCTCCACGCGGATACACACGTCCTGCCGCTCGGACAGCGTGCCCTGGGAGGACAGGTAGCTGGGTACGTCTGGAGGAACTATCGTCTCATCTGGGAGAAACGGAAGAGCCGAACACAGGACATTACAACCAGGCCATCATTTTTTTCTGATTGCTAAATCCAAATTTCTATTTTTTTTTTTACCCATGATAATATGACTGAATAGATCCAAGTTCACCTGTGTTGGTGACACTGCACTCCTCGCTCTTCTTCCTGGTCTGGTAGATGATGCAAACCCACACCAGCGATGTCACCACAATGCTCGTCACCACAGCGATGACTATGATCCCTATAGTGACCGTGCTTGGCCCCACCGATGTTGTGCAGGTGCTGCGGCGCTGAGTCACCACCAGCTGGCTGTGAGCGCGCTCCGTGCCGAGGGTGTTGGACATGAGGCAGGTGTAGCGGCCGGCGTCCTCCAGCGAAGCCGAGCCGATGACCAGCAGCTGGTTCCCTGGGGTGAAGTGGTGTCTGTCGGAGGGGCGCAACGGCTGGTCGTTGCGCAGCCAGGTGATGCGTGGCGGTGGGCTGCCCAGGGCCTTACACTGCAGGGCCACTGTGTCGCCGACCACCACGCTGCGGTCCTCCAGGTCCTGGGCCAGGTGGGGTGTTTCTAGAGTGATATGGTTCTCGTCAAACATTTGGACTCTAGGATTCTTGAGGTCAGGGATTTCTATTCTATTGTTATTCTATGCCGTCAAAGTTTTAGGTTTCTGCTTTTTCACAGTATTGACTACAGACTGCTGAGTCAGCTGGATAGGCTGAGCACGTGTGATGTTCTGGGTGTGATATCCAATCACGGAAAGCTTATCTCATGCTGACAGTCTCATCTAACATTCCCATTTATACAGTTCATATCTGTAATGCTTACAGATTATGAAATCAGTTCACTTGGACATACATTTTAATTACAGCCCAAAAATAAGATTTCTCTCGGGACAGGATCCTCTTGAGAACAATGTTCTTGGTGTTTCCCTGGCAACTTTACATTGTGCTGAATGGAGCACATGGAACTGAATGTGTGTGTTAAGATAGGCCTCTCCTCTCAAGACTGAGCACTTCCCCTCACAGTAGGACATACACAGATTAAGAGATCTCACTTAGCCCACTTCAGTCGCCCTTCTATCTTCTATCAATACTCTCCCTCCCCATCAATCCCCCCCCCACCCCCCCACCCCACCCTC
The DNA here is from genome assembly GCF_008692095.1 of Etheostoma spectabile. Lineage (NCBI taxonomy): Eukaryota > Metazoa > Chordata > Actinopteri > Perciformes > Percidae > Etheostoma > Etheostoma spectabile. Next base: position 25,328,268 of record NC_045736.1, read on the forward strand.
ACCCCTCTTTATTTTCTCTAAATTCCACTTGCCTACCTTCCCCCACACACTGACTCCACCTTTCCAGTTCTTCTTCGGCTCCCATTTTTCTCCCCCGCCACTCTTTTTGCAGACAGGGGCCCCTCGACTACAGGCACCCACCCCTCTCCTTCCCCTCCATCTCTCAAACCTAAACATCACAGATTCAGTCTAGAGGCATGGTCGCTTGCTTCAATTTTTACATTGTTGAGTGGATTAGCACTTGGCTTGAACTGTTAAGAAGTCTAACAAGTCTCTCACAAGTCACACAATATGCACATATGTCACAATACTAGCCTAACCACATTAAATATAGAAACTGTTGCTTCCGAGCTTTTTAGGGGGAAATTATGGCTTGCAACTATTGTGTGTGAGCAAAGAACCCCCCCCCCCACACTTTGTATAGCTCTGTTCAAAGAGGGACTGCATTGCTCAGTCCAAAGACAAAGGACAAAGATGATCTATGTCCTGAGATGTTATAGGAGAGCAGCTCTGTTTTGTTTGATTTAACAGTGTAAAACAGACAATAAACTGGGAGCACTGAGGCCTGCAGTGAAGCAGCCATGACTGTCCCTCCCACCGAGAGAGAAGAAAGGGGGGGTGGGAATGCCTAACAAACAACCCCTCTGTGAGTCCCCCTTGCTTCCCCACCATCCCCCCCTTTGACCCCCAACTGTGGCCTTTGGCCATTGACCTGTAGCAAGGCCACAGCTGCCAAGAAAAGAAAAATATAAAGCCCCTCATTCTACGGCCTCGGACTGACCAATTCCCAACTGACCGCCAAGCTATTTACAAGTACTCATTTTTGAGGATGTGGGAAAATGATCAACACTGGCCACAAGTCAAAAATATTAGCTCAACTAAACTACAATGAAGGCTTATCACAGGAATGTGCGGCTCTTACCCAGCACAGTGAGGGTGGCGTTGGCAGAGGCGGTGCCCGCTGTGTTTTTGGCAGTGCAGCTGTACACGCCCATGTCCTCCGGCTTGACGTCCATGATGAAGAACACGTCATCGTCGGGCATGACGTGCATCCGGCGCTCCCGGGCAGCGGGGAAATCCGTGCCGCCGTCCTTCTGCCAGGCGATCTGCGGTGCCGGGTGGCCCTCTGCGGCGCACTCCAGCCTTGCTGTGTGGCCCATTCTGATGGTGCTGTCCCTGGGAGTCTTCACGAAGGATGGGAGAACTGTGGACAGAAAAGACACCATTTCCATTTGTAAAGTCTGTGCAAAACAGCATCAACGTTGTTAACTTTTATGTATTATGGGGAAATCAACTGTCGAATGTCTGTTTTTTGTTTGTTTTTAAAGCAATTCTCTCATTCAGAGTGATGCAGTTGTTTGGAATTACAGAGCATTACGCACTCAGTTCCTCTACCCACGCTTTCACAGCTGGTTCCGGAATTCAAACCAGTAAACTTCCGGGCACAAGCCCACAAATATAACCTCTATAGGTAACTGTTACGCGCATGTACGTGCCAAGACAACAGGCAAAACATAATTATGCCATTACACCACAAAGTAAAGATGCAGCTGGAGGTCTGATGCAGACTTGGGCAGGAAACCCAAGATAAATACTCTCCACTTACAGAAAAGCAGAGTGACAGAGCGCAGAATAGATGGCCCCCTGTTAGCGCTGACATGCAGATAAATCAATTTGTTCCGAATACCATCCTGGGAGATGGAGGCCGAGCGAGAGAGAGAAGACTTTATTCAAGTGAAAGAGAAGAACTTGGCATGGCCACTAATCTCAATCGCTCCGCTGTCAGCCGGGACAATTGAAACTCAGATAAGTTTGACATAAACAGGCATTTTATTTGGTGGAAATGATGTAATCACACACACATTAACAGAGATATTGGAGTTTTTTTTCCTGTCTTTCTTGTCTTAGCATGACACTGGACCACTTCTATTCCTCTATTTTCTCCTCACATTTGAATTGCCAAAATACTTTTTACAACAACTGTGGCCCAACTCTTAGGCACCTTTGACAATGATATTATAGTCCATTTCCTGAGCTTCTGATAGACAACTTTAGCCCAAAATGTCTTTAACCTTTTGAAGAAAAAATCAAACCTACCATTGACAATGAGACGGGCCTTGCTGGAGTAGGTGGAGCCAAAGTGGTTGGTGATGATGCACTGGTAACGGCCCTCGTGGGCGAAAGTGACATGCCGCAGGTGCAGTATAGTGGTGTACTCCATCACACCTCCACCTGCACCTGGCACATCAGATGTTGCGCCTTGGTGGTGAGCGTGCACGTGGGCGTAGTTCTCCGTCTCGGCTTGGCGAAGCAGCTCCTGGTCCTTACGCCACGCAAAGGTCATCGGGGAGGAGCTGCTGCTTGCGGCCGTGCAGGTGAGACGCACGTCGCTACCAAGGACCGTCACCAAAGTTTCTGGTTGCACTGTGATTTGGGGCTTTGGAAGATCGTCTGAGGGTGGGGAGATAGAAAGGCAGAAGTGTAAGGAAAAAAGAAAGAAAGTAAGAAAGGGCAAGGAAGTGAGGACAGTTATCAGAGGGACGGGATAAAAAGAAAAGACAAATTGAGTTGGAAGCATAAATCACAGTCCAATGCAGGGTTTTGCCTGGGTTTGTAAGAGATTTAGGTGGTCCTCCCTCAAAAGAATGTTAGGTTTTAATAGAAAAAGCAAATTTCACATAATTTTGGATCATTATTAATAGCATATCTGTGTCAAAAAACGTTAGAGCAGATAATACATAACACTTAAAAAATGCTAAAGAAGTCAATTGGGGACAAATGTCAATCAATGGATCTCAAAAACGTTTAGCTCCATTCATTTGGAAAACGACTTGGATGCTGCGACTAAGTCTCAGAATGGTAGGGAAAACCCCGAAATGTCAAACACCACAACTGTCTCTCAGTAGATCTCTGCTATGCATAAATGGATGTAAAAAGAAGCAAATAAAACACACATAAGGAGCCATCAGGATGTCTCAGGTCAAATACCAAGCATAACAAAAACACCACACAAACAAATATGTGCAACTATGTAAATAGCAGAACAGCACCAAGATGTCAGTGTGGCCCATCTGTGCCTTGAACGCCTCTTGCGCACGACCCACTCGCCCACATTAACACAGATTAAGCACACACATAACTCACCACACACAAAGCTGTTGGACGGAGCCTGGAAGATGCTGGTGCCCTTAAGGCTCTCTGGGTGGGCACAGGTGGCATTGACACCGGCCTGCAGACCCCGTGTCACCAACCAGTCAGGCAGCCAGTGAAGCTGGCAGTCACACAGGAAGCTGTCGCTCTGAATGAAACTGAGGAGGAGAGGAGTATGTACATGTGGTATATGTCACATCTACTGCACCTGTAACTAAATATGTGTTTCTGATAGTGTGTGCGGATGCCAAAAGCACTGAGAGAGTGAGTTTCAATCCCATTCAAGGCTGCTGGCTGTTTCTGCATGTGTGAAGTTGTGCACATAAATATGTGTATTTGTGTTAATGCTTCAATAGAACTCACAGGGTTTTGAGGTTCTTCATTTTACTGAAAGCATCGGGCTGGATGGAACGAATAGCATTCTCTCCCAAGTTCCTGTTGGGACATTACACATGTCTCATCAACTGTATACACATTACAGCGGCCACACACATGCAGGCTTTCATTAGCAAAGGTCTGACATTTAACAAAGGTAGAAATATTAAGGCCTGATGTCTGAGTGTGCTACATGCCACAGTTTTCCATCCCTCCCTGCCCATATTTGACAGAGGCCTGTGAAAGAGCTTATAGGAATTCCATTTCTTCTGCAGAGCTCAACATGTGCTCAATAACTTTGTTCCTGTGCAGAGGCAGGAAAAAAAAGGCCAAAGTTGAGATTGAACGAGAGAGAAGCAGCTGGGCGCTTGCAAAAGCCTCTGTCTTCTCCTTTTACAAAGACGCTATTAAATTGCTAGCAGCCTACACTCTGCCAGCTACTTTTGGTAACCCCCCCCCCCACTTCTCTCTCTCTCTCTCTCTCTCCCTCTCTCGGCTGCCCCTTGTCCCAGGACAAGGGGCAGCCAAGCATTGTGGAATACTCACAGGTGTTCCAGGGTCTCTAGGCCAGAGAAGGCTTTCTTGGCCACCGATTTGATCTTGTTTCCAAACAGAGTCCTGCCGTTTCCAAACAGGAAGGGTGTCGATAGATGAAGAGAGAGTGAAGAGGGGAAGAAGGGGGTGAGAAGATGGAGGTGGAAAGAGAGAGCAAGAGAGGGAGAGAAGCACAATTAGCGAGGTTGAATCTGATAAGAGAGGGGATTGAGGTATTGGAAATCCGAACTGTGTGGAGATTAGCCAGGAGGAAGGGTAAGGGAGACTAGAGGTTGGAGTTTGGGGGGGGGGCACCTGGGCTCTGCGCTGCTCTTCAAAGACCACTTTTATGTTTATTAGAATTCAATAGCAAGGACTGGGTGGGGCTATGTGTGTGTGTGTGTGTGTGTGTGTGTGTGTGTGTGTGTAACATAAGTGCAACCATGTAAGTGGTGTGTCTATGTGGTCAGGCCTGGTTTGAGCCAGTAAGTAAGTTGCTGTTCCCTCTGATTTGGGGTCCTAATCTCTTCTTCCACCCTCTCCCCACTGCCCCCTCCCCTCCCTCGTTCCTCTCCTGTTGTAGCCTTTACTTCACAGGAAGAGGAGACACGGCTGGCTGGTTCACAATGAAGACCCCGGTGTTCAAACTCATCCACATGTACACACAAATGGCTACCTCATCACAGGGATGATAAGAGCGCTACTTTGCAACTTTTCTTCTAAAGGATTTGGATTTGGCTCTCAAAACAAATAAAAGCAGAATAAAATGCCTACTTATCATTTTTTTTTTTGGGGCTTAGACCACTTCCCTCCCATGTGGCGGCATTCACAAGCTGCTTTAAGGAAACCCAGTGTATGTGGTGAACACTTTGATGTCTCACCCGTTCTTTCTCTTTTCTGAATCTTATTTTCCCATGGCTCGCTTTGCCAGGGTTGGGATGCAGCGGGCCGCTTCCGCCAACGCCGTGACAAAAGGGGCCGGGTCAGAGGGCGAGGCGTGTGAGGCGTTTGATGTTGATGACTGAATGCAGCCCTCAATTTTACCCTCTCTAAGTTCCTAACAACAGGGACTGGGTAGGAGGGGACGAGAGGAGCGGAGGCATGGAGGAGAAATAGGAATAAGCCTATTGGGGAGCAAAACCCTGCCAGCTCAAAGAAAAGCCCTTTCTCCCTTTCTTTCTCTTTCAGCGGGGCTCACACTGGGAACCATCTTGGCTGGACATCATCTTTTCATCCTGCAGGTTGATGATTGCCGCTCAATGCCAAAAACTCTTCGTCCGCTGTGATTTCTCAACTTGCCAACTCTTGACATTGAACTTTTTAATAGCTGCCTTGACGAAAACATCAATGAGTAATTGTGAAGAAAAAAACTTAAATAACTTTAAAAATGATTAACTGTCTGCTTCTTGAACCATTAGCAGCGAAGAGAACCCAGTTTGGCCATAAAGCTACAGTGAAAAAATGAAATCATGTGAGGAAAGCCAGATTGGACTGGATAGAAACCGTACTGACCTTCCACAGGGTGTAAAACATGCCTTCAATGTTTCATGAACAAGCCTTGTAAAAAAGGAAGAGCGTCCTTGTAAGTCATCGCTCAGTGCGAGCACTTCCCTACCAAGTGAAGTGTGGGGTCATAAGGAGACATAACTCAAACTCTGCAGCTTTAAATTGACCAAATTAAATTTAGCTGGCAATGAAGGGTAAGTCAGTATTTGGGGGGAAACTTTTGGATGTAATAATAATGAGAAAGCTCACTTCTGTGTCTCTGTTTACAGGACAGCAGAGAGAATCCAAGTATCAGTGGCAGAGCAGTACAGAAGGATGGAAAGAACGGGTTAATAGCAAAAGGACGGGGGGGGTTGTGGAATAAAAGAAAGAACGAGGGGAGACACTCACAGCTTGTTGAGGTTGTCCAATCCAGAGAAGGCCCCGTTGGTGTCCTCTATTGTGCCAGAGATGTCATTATGGTCCAGCTCCCTGTGGAGAATGAGAGAAAAGAGGGGGATAAGAAAGATGGAAGGAGGGAGGGAGGGAAGGAAGGAGGAGAACAGGGACAGGGTCTGAAGCGTTTCACAGCCCTGGCAGAGGCTGGTCTGGAAGTCACGGGTTATCCCTTCGCCCTCACTCCTTCCCCACATCATCCTCCCCCCTATGCACCTGGCCTTAAGAGCCCCTCCGCCGCTCTGCTCTGCCAACCAAGCGCATTCTTTCCTTAGAGGGGTGGAGAAGGAGTATGTGTGCATGTGCGGTGGTGTGCATATGCGGTGGCACAAATCAGCGCAGGGAAACGCATGTATAATTCATGACGGCATTGAGAGATTGGCGGGAACACAATGCCTTGTGAGAGGCCAAACGGTTGGGTCCGTTTGTCCGATGGCGGCAGGTATGGCACAGCCAAAACTCAAGCCAAGAGTCTTTATATGAATAGAAACCATGGCAGTGCAAAGACGAAATAGATTAAATGAAAAGACAGAAAAGAGAAAAGGGCTTCTTTTAGAGTGTTTGGGGGTTTCCAAACATTAGTTGAATGCACTTCATTCGCAATGTGTAAAGAACTACCTCTATAGGTGAAGTCATCGCTGCAGAGGAGCCACCACTCCACCCCTCTGCATGGTTATCGAAAAGAAAAACAACAGAGTCAAAGGACAGACTCCTCTGAACCGTTAAGACTTTCTTTCAGACTTGAGAAAGGCCTTTGAGGTTGATGGTCAGCCACACCCTCCAACATCTCCACAATAGCCCCCACTCCTCCTCCCTTTGCTTTTCAAGCATCTCTTATCCCCCTCTGGTTCTTTTCAGTCTCCATTAGCCGCTGTCTTAGTTGGACTGTACAGGGGCTGCCAATTTCCTTTCTGGCTGGCTGGATGTGAATGGCCGTTGCCTTGTTAAAGCAAGGCCAGTGGTGGGGGCTGTAGAGCAGGGACACTGGGCATGGAGAAGGGGGCCCCGATGAGCCGTTGCAGAATTAGAGGGCAGACTAGCTTGTTTGGAGCTTTCACACCCCGATGCAGGCTCCAGCCCCATGCCAGCACGGCCAGCAGCGCAGGCCCAATTAAAGCTCACCCGGCTCCTTTTCAGGGCCCAGCCTATGCCTGTCCACCCCTTCACTGATTAGATTAGGCCTGCCTCAAAGACACAGAGTGCAGGGGTGATACAAGAGGGGAGAAAAGATCACACAAAAGTCAAGACAGAGATAGTGTGTGTATTGGGGGATAACAGGAGGAGATGACAGAACACACTTAGGATACCAGAGGGGAGGAAATGTGTATCAAGTCTACTTTAAAGGGGTAAAGCCAAAATAAACAGTGCAATTAAAGACAAGAAAGAAAAACAAACATGAGAAAGGGGCTGAAATATGGCAGCCACAAGCTCAGCTCCCTATCCCACCCTCTGTAGCTTGTTATCTAGTACCCAATGTGCCAGCAGAGAGGCCTTATGTGCCTTGGCTTGTCCCCCGCTGTGAGAGAGAGCTTGTCTAGCGAGCTCTGGCACAACTCTCCTCTCTGGCTCTCTTACTGGGAAGAGGCACAGCCAAGAGGACCTTGCTTAGAAACCAAGACCCCCAAGTCTTTCTCCTGGATTTATCCCCTGACTTTCTCCCTTTCATTCCCTTCTTTTCTTTCATTTGGCCTGTTTGGGCTTTTTGTGCAAAAGGTGGATCAGCGGGAAAAGAAACCTGTCTTTATTCATGGCTTCTAAAAGCGGGGGAAGGAATCGCGAGGGAGGGGGGCAACCCAGAACACTTTAAGATCCAAGTTTGTTGGGAGCCAGTGTTCAAGAGAAAACTAAAATCCAAAACAAAACCAGACAAAGGGGGAAAGGAAAAACAAGGAGTTGCCACAGAAACCACGACAACAGTGATGCACGATTGCCTCGTTAAAGTAAAAACAACTAATGAGTGCAAATGACAGCAAACCTGTCTTGAAAAGTAAAGAACTCCTGCTTTTGGAGGTCAAATGAAGGGACTACGTAAGCAAAAATATCAAATATCACAGAGGCAAAACCATTATTAAACATCTCAGCTTTCACTGCTCCCAAGTGGCACATCCTAGCCTTATGGTCAGCAGTGGCAAAACCATAATGAGTGGGTTTCTGGGGGGCTCGGTAATAGCGGTTTGAGGCGGGGGTGCTGTACTTACAGGATGCGTACGGCCTTGAGGCCTCTGAAGGCTCCCTCGGTGACGTGGCTGATGGAGTTGTGGGCCAGACGGAGGGTGTGGAGATCCCCTAGCACAGCCAGACTGCCTTCATCCAGACGAGTCAAGTTGTTGTACGACAGATTCCTGGAGAGAGAAACGGTGCAAGACGGACAGAAAAGAGGACAGAGGCAGACACAGAGACGGAGAGAAAGAGAGGAAAAAAAGGGGGCAAGAGAGAGAAATGTTCTGTGTGAGGTCTGGCAGGAGATGACAGGTTGGCAGAATGCTGAGGCCGCTCGCGACATCATTATACTTAAATTTCATGGCTGATTCAAAGTCTATTTGCCCGTCAGTGATGTCTTTTTCCATTTTGCCTTTTTCCTTCCCACAAGATGTTAAGAGAGAATGGGCTTAGCAGACCTTAGAGATCAACTGAGGTCATAACCATTTGACAGGGAAGAAGAGAAATTCTTGGTTGGAACTTTACATGTCTACAACCTCCATTTATAAGCCTACTTGAGCATGCGGTAAACCCCAGGGGAATATACTGTCACTCATGTGTGCTGCCGCGCTCAAAATGTAACTTATTTTCATATCTAGTCATCAAATCCCCGTTTTTCTTACAAGGCTGGAGGAAATCCAAATTGGATTCGAACAGTTTCACTTGTTTTAGGAATTTGGAGAAAAATACTGCAAGAAACAAGACTTGCAGAATATTTTGGTATAAGTTGATTTAGGTGGAAAACAATAAAGTGTGACAATGAAGCCTCAAACCATCTTTCAAAATGTATGAATGTAATACATCTTGATAAATCCTGATTATAAACAACAATGAATCCCATAATGGTATCTTTCATACAGTACTCAAAGGCAGTATTGTGCATTTAATTTCTCCTGCTGCCTGTCTGTAGCCAGGCCTGAGGATTGCTTGGCCAGTCATGTGTACAGAGATTCTCCCTGAGGACCAGCCCAGCCTGGCCTATTGGGAATGCAATAACAGGCTCTTCATAAAGATGAGTCACTCTCTTCTATCAGTCGTGGGGGTTATCATAATTCTCGATAATAAAAATCATATAACCGCTAACTGGTGCAGCATCTGGAGGATGATACAGGGATGGCGCTGGGAGCAATCTGTCATTGGCATAAACAGAGCAAACTAACAGGAACGCCATCTACCTCTTTATCCCATCTGACTGTTACACATAAACAAACATAGGCGCCACAGATCCCCCAGGCTACTTCGCAGTTAGCAACGCCTCAGCTGAGCAAAGCACTTTACAGCAGCAATACAATGTCATGTTAGCGGAACAGGAAAGACTCTCAGATAATGACTCCTCATTCGGTAGTCAAAGGCCATGAAGGCGATCCTTCAGTGTAATTACCACAACACAACCGGTAGAGGATTACACGTCAGTTTGCCAAACCCCTGCGCTTCAAAACTGAATACAAAAACTGTTGTTGAAGGGCTTGAGTGCTGCTGAGCCCGACTCTTAGGCTCTATAGGCTAAACAGGCTTATTCTGAAAATAGAGTAGAGTATTGAGTGTTAAAGCACATCGTCATTTAACCCTTAGGAAGGGAGATGGATGATAGATGGATATATAGTGTTGAATTCTTAGGCTATAGGACAAGGGGTTTAGATTCTCAGCGACAGACAGTTAGCAAAAAAATGTCACTCTGCAGTTGGTTTATATATAACTTTTATTTTTTGAATTGAACTATGTTAAACTTGTGTTCTTAGTTGACGCCAACGCTCTTCAACTACAGTCATAATTCCAGGTTTAGAAACTCTAACCACTGCTTACTGAAGGTTTTTTGCGAGAGGACATATGGCACAAGAGTGTGAGTGCTCAGGCTAACTAAAATGCTAGTACTCACAGTTCCCTCAGCTTCTGGCAGAACTTCCATCCATCAGGGTTAATGCGGGCTATGGAGTTGTTACTAAGGAATAACTGCTGAAGGGATGTCAGGCCGTATAGGGAGCCACTGTTTACCTCTGATAAGCTGTTGTAGTCCAGGTGACTGCAAGTGACAAAAAAGAAAAATCAGTATAATTAGGAAGTAAGAATTTAAAGATCTTGACAAAATGATAGACAAGCAAGTGGATGTCTCAAGTGTGTGGTGGTAATTGTTGTGCCCTGCAATGCCCTGAAAAATTGCACTGCAATTTGTGGCCATTACTGTGTTATTTTGCATGTAATTGAAATAATACGTACAACATTGCATTTCAACAGGAAAAGGTGTGATGGTTGTGATAGGGGGCAAGTTCCAGTAAGTACAAAAATATCTTATTCTTATAAGGTTTGGTAGGTGAGTATTGCAGTAATAGTCAGTAACTGGTGCAAATAGGGTTATCCTATCAGGTGGTGCTTGTTTTAAGCTATGTGCTGCACCTAAACTCCATAAAACAGATACTAAGTTTCAGATACTAAACAGATATATGTTTTATGATTCTGATGTGGAGTGTTTTGAGTAAAAGAACAAATCAGTCACATAATGTATAATAATTGGCAAATTTGTAATTTTATGTAAATGTATTTTCGATACTGTTCCATTTTTATTTCATTTTTTACATACAGGACTTTCATCTTGGCCAGATCCCAGAAGGCCCCGTCAGTCAGTTTGTTGATGCTGTTTCTTTGAAGTTTGAGTACCTCCAGGCTGGACAGACCCTGGAAGGTCAGACCCTCCACCTGACGAATACGGTTCCTGTTCAACTCACTGCAGTGTGGACAGACAAACAAAACAAATGTAGTGACTGATCATGGGAGGAAACCAGTGAGGCACTTAATCATACTTTGTAAATTCTGTCAAAAATATTCCCCACATTTCAAAGCAGGTAATCTACCTTTTCCCCTCTTTTGACTGAGGAATGTTTCGCCCTCATTCTATTAGCATCCATCACAGTGAAGTCAAAACCAACGAATCCTGTAGCCTGCACGCTTCAGTTGGAGTATTTTGTAGTTAACAAACCCCCAGCTTAACAGGCATTCCTTGGTGGTGTCCTTTTCACCTGTGGCATGACGCCAGCACAGTATACCCACAGGCTTTGGCTTGCAAACAAGGGTCAAGTTATGACCCTATGAAATTACAGTGATCCTAAAGGGAGGTATAAAATGTTAAACACCCCAGTGCTTTTTATTTTGCATGTGAGGCCTGAGACATCTCTGCATGTAACAGTGAATCTGTAGATTTGGTGTGTGTGTGTGTGTGTGTGTGTGTGTGTGTGTGTGTGTGAGAGAAAGAGAGAGAGAGAAAGAGAGAGAGGGAAGGCTTGGTTGGTAAAGATAAACATACACACAGGTTCTTTTGTCTCTAATGTGCATCTCCACTAGCATGTGTAAATACAGTGTCACAGTGGGGGATGACTCCCATTAAGCAAGTCTCTTCGTTCTCGAGAATAGAGGCGTTGAGCTACAAATAGGTCGACTTCACTGTTAAGATGTTAGGAGGGCAGTTGCAAGATAATGGAGCACGCTGTGGGGAATGAACGAACCACTTTCGGGATATGGCTGAAGACAATAAATCACCGATAATAGGGCGCCGGTGTTTACCTAGTCAGACCTTATCCGCCCCTAGAGGTATAGCTCACACTAATGGCGTTCCAAATGTTAAACACACAGAGCTCGATGAACACACACAACAATTCCTCCTCACTTAAAATGTTTCTTTTTGTTTCTGTAATGTCCGATTCATTTTCAGCCGAAACAACAAGGTCAAAAACATATTGTTTTTGCAAGTCAAACTGTTCTGACAAATCAAAACACAACCCTGTCAGCACACTAGCTATGTTGTTAAAATGATGAAATCCAGTGGTACTCACAGCTGGGTGAGCCTCGGGAGCTGGAAGGCTCTCACAGGGATCTGGCTGATGCGGTTTCGGCTCAGTCTCAGGACCTGTAGAGTCGAACCCAGATGGTCCAGAGCGCCGAGCTCCAACACGCTGATCTTGTTGTTGCTCAGGTACCTGAATGCAGAAACAGCACATTTATTTAGGTACCTGCTGTTCTTAAAGACTGGTGTGTTGTGGACCACAGCACTCAGAGATTGTACTTACAGGTCTCTGATTTGGAGGCCTGCGGGAAAGCATTGCCCTCGGAGTTCAGTGATGCCATTATTGCTCAGGTCCAGGGTTTCCACAGAAGCCAGCTCTCTGGTCCGCCTGCCGTCTATACTGCGGAGCTTATTATGGTGTCTGGAAAATAAAAAATAAAAAACATAAAAAAGACATTAAGTGTGGCTGAAAATCTTACTCACATACCTACATCTCAACCCTACGAGCTACCTATATCACCTTCTTGAAAGGAATTATCCTTCTTAATGTCAGTGTCCTTTTCTCATCACCCACAAAAGACACTCCAACCCACTCTCAGGCACAAAGAGAGCAGAGCACACAGAACAAAGTGCTCTTCATCCACCCCAACATGTGTACTTTAAGAGCTTCCCAACAGAGGCAGGCCTTCTTTAAACAATTCCAAGGACACCTGTGCTTCTCCGCAGAGCTTAGACGCTAAATCTATTAGATAGATGGCGCCTGGGGCGATCAACCAGAGGCACTTGAAGGGGGATTTCGGAGTACTTCCGTGTGTGGTGTGATGGACAAAGGAGTGGGAACTCCTGAGAAGATAACAGAGTAAAAGTAAGTAAAGTAAGTAAAACTTAAACAATCTTCAAAAGATGCAACAAAACAAATCATGAAGACAAACAAATGGCCGTTGATTCACCTGTACCCAGAAAGGAGAAATAGCACATCACCCTTTCTAGTTCAATGTTTAACCCTCTATTGCATGAATTATTTTCTAAACATGGTAAAAATGTCTTGATGTGTTTTTATTACTCCAGGATGCTTAAATAATGTAATTGTAAAAAAAAAATAAAAAAAAAAATTGAAGGGGGGGTAGTTGGTAATTTGTTGCCATATGGCAACAACGCGCATTCGTGGAAAGTGCTAAAAAATCCATTATTTCTTTAAAAACATGCTTTTATTGAAATAATTACTAAACAAATTCAACTTATATGTATCAACATGTATAGCCCAGTGTGTTTACAGTCAAATTAGTTTAGTTTTAATTGTTGTTTTTGATAATTATTAATAATAACACTGTAATAAGTCTGTCATATACACCTGAAAGAAGACACACGGATAAAATGTACTTGATTAGGGGCAAAATAAGCACAACACACTGACTAAACTTACAATTACTGAACTATATGGCCACTGAAAACATATTTCTGATACATAATCTTCCTTTAGAACCTCTCTATTTAGACTAGAAGGGTTTATTGACTATAAATGTCAGTGGACCAACAGGTAATTTGAGTGCGTCAACATGATTTCCTTTGGAATAACTCATTTTTATTATTGAGCAATTCATTTACATTAGTGTGTAATTAATAACTTAGATAATATATTAATTACAAAATGGCTGGAATAACATAATATAAATACATTTCATGTTTTTCTTTCAAAACATTATAAATAACTGCAAACATAGTGTTAGAGTAGCCTAAAGTTATAGTAATTCAATTGAGCCAATTAGGCAAAATGTCCAGATTTCACGTCAATATTTGCATAATGTTGCCATATGGCAACAAATTAATTTTAGCCTTTTACAGAAAAAATACAAAATTTTAACTGGTTTAAATGATGAAAAATTAAAGTTTACTTATTCCAGATAACAGTTGGATTTTTTATTTTTCAAAGAAATGCATCTAAAATTGAGAAAAACAACGACATTTTGGCTGATCCTGGAGCTTGATCTTTAGTGTGGCACATGTCCGGAAAAGGGGGGGGGGACAGGATTCTGTGGGTATGTGAAGTCATCAAATGAGTACAACTTCAAAATAAAAGACCTGTTTACACAATTAAACAAAAAACAATGCATTTTACATGGTTTATTGTGAAAAACACTAAGAAAAAGAATTTGTTGCCATATGGCAACAACATGCAATAGAGGGTTAAAGGTGCCTCCACACAAGGAAGTGTTACACCAAGATGCCCCAGCTCTGTTTTGTCAGACCTAGTTAGCTTGGGAGAGCCAGAAGCTCTTATTTATTTATCTATGCAGTTTTGGCTGTTTTGTTGGCCCTGTTAAGAAGTCTCCTGTCCTCCTATACATCTGTGGTGTTTTTTTTTGGGGACCATGACACAATTCCACACAGAGAAGAAGAGAAAGAAAAACAAACGAGAAAGTAAAGGGCACTGCTCTGTCATTGCCCAAGAATGAGGAGGAGAAGAGGACAGTGGGATACACTGCTTGAAAGCTAAAGTGATAGACACACACTCACAAGCGCACAAAATCATGTGTGAGCACACAAAAACAACAACAACAAAAAACACAAACACAGCCGTACTATTGTGCAAACAAAAACACAGACACATGTATACAGTAGATATATAATATGCAAAGCAGGCACAGAAGACAAAGACAGTCCATATGTGTGGGAATGTCAGGAGTCTGATGGCCAGTGTAATCTGAGCGTACATCAAAGCCTTTGCTGGTGGACACATTTAACACATGCCTGGTTGCTAACTAGGGTTGGGAATTAAAACATAATTTGATCACATTTATGTACCCGACTGATCGGAAAAAAATATTTGAGAAAAAAAAAGTTATGAGAGAGTGTCAAAAGGGAAGGGAAAGATCAAATAAAGTAACTTTATTTGGTAAATAACAAATTATTAAAGCACTAAGAAAGCAGACCCACCCAGATGACACCAGCTATAGCTTTATGCACTAGGGGTTATTTCAAGTGAAAGCTACATTACATTTTATGGAGTTGTTCTTTTTTATCCAAGGTTTTTAAAGTCTTCGGTATTTTAGGTTGCTTTCACACCTGAGCTGTTTGGTCTGTTTCAACTGAACCCTAACCCGCTTAAAAACGGGGGTCTCGGTTCGCTTCCAAGTGCACCAGAGTTTGGTTTGCTCTAGGTGAGAATGCAATCTGACCCAAATATAGGAAGTAAACCAAAAAACTGTGTTATATATGATTTAAGGTTGATGCTATGTGTGACAAAACATCATCATCTATCTCTCATCAGCGCCGCCCTTACTTTCCCTAGCTGTCTTGTCAGCTGCTCATAGTTTTCCTTCTCAAATATTAGAAACAGAAAAAAATGTTATAAATTTGGTGCTGCTCGATTATTTTTGACCAATAGTGTCAGCGAGTTTCCCTTAGATATTCTGTCCGTGACATTTGTTTACAGTGGTGCGCTTGACAAAGTGCAGTGTGAACGCAAACCAAACTAAATGAAAAATACAACAACGCTGCAATTGCACCCCCAAATCACACAGAGTCTACCGAACTGTCTTTTACTCCAAGGACCGGTGTTTAAGCCCCATTTTCTAACATGGAGCTGACCAGCTTGGGATCCATTTTGCCCAAATCTGATGCTCTGCATGGATCACCATAAGTCAAGTAGTTGATGCAGGTATTGTAACACTAGTCTTCTCAGAGGTTGGGCAGTTAATCACTTGTCCAACATTTACTCCTAAATCATATATTGAAAGATAAATTCACTTGACCTACGGAGATGTTGACAGAATTTGGGGGGGGAAACATGACAAAAGACTCAGCTTCCTTGTTATTTAAAAGCTTAAAACTTTTTAAGTTGTGTATATATGAGTGTTTGACAGAAAGAGCACGAGAAAGCAGGTGTCCCACCAGTCCAACTTGTCAAAACAAGTTCAGTCCCTTCTTCCTGCTTCCTTTCTAGCCTTCATCCAGCAGATGGACACACGCACGCACGTACGCGCATACACGCACGTACGCGCACACACACACACCACACACACACACACACACACACACACACACACACACACACACACACACACACACACACACACACACACACACACACTTATGGTGTCTGAAAGGAGGAGGGGTCACACCACAGTGGCCCACCTGAATAAACACTGGTAGAAATAGTTAAGGACGAGCCATGCAAGCATTCTTGGACACACACACACACGCACAAACGCACACAACAGACACACATGGGACAGAGCAACAGACAGACAGTGGCTACAGTGAGCATGAGCAAAGGAGGGAGTAAAAGAATGGGCTAGGAGAAAGGGAGGGGGATAATGAAGGGGTGAGGTGGGGTCAACAGCTGGTGACCTTTGATGGGAAAAACAGATCAGTCTCAAACTGGTGGGAGAGGTTGACTTCTCTCACTCGTTCTCTCGCCCTGTTCTCCTTCCAGCACTGAAATCAAATCCCCCCACCACCACCACCACCACCAGAGTAATAGCCAAGCTGCATGTGAAAGACAGATAAAGCCCCACGCTCTAAGTGTTTGAAGTCCATACATACACACAATAGTAGCTTTTATAAAAAGTCATCATAAGGCCAGTGACATTTCTGATAAAGAGGAGCTGGGTTCCTTCTTGTTCCCTTTGATGTTCTTCGCCTTGATTCCACTTAATTCCAAATCTCATTACCCTGCCCCATTGACCATCCGATTATCATGAGCCTGGCTCATTTTGACATTTCTTTTGATGTATGGAAAGTGCATCAGCGGTGTACACTAGCAAGCCTATTCTAGCGGTTCCAGTGTCATCTCTGGGGGTGATTGTTTGGCCCGTCCCTTACGTTTGAAGCTGGCGGTCGGGACAAAAGGAGAATTATTTTAAAATCAGATCATCCAGTGGGCCATATGATTTCTATCCCAAGTTGTTTTAAAGGACTGCTTTGATGTTGACTGGGCAGCCGACAAGCACAATGGGAAAGTTTGTGCTGCTCTGCTGTCACTTTGACACTGTTTTTAAAACTTTTTTAAATCATTTTTTTTACCGTCCTGCTGTGGCATTCTGGGAGTCTGTGGGATGCCAGTGGGCTCGACAACAGCACTGTGGGACTGTGGGAGCCTGGCATATGGTCTTTGGTTGGTTCTTGAGGAGCTTCTATGTGATCAGGTGACTTTTATTTCATTTAAACAACGTTTTTGATAAGATGTATCTGTTGTGATTGGTTGATAGACATCTAAATAAAGTGAAAGTGATTGGACCACAGAGAGGTTTAAACTGCACTACCAGCACTACCACCATACAGTCAGGTTTATCTGTGCCTAATGAATTCCACAAGAGTGGCATCTGTCAACTGCCAGACATGCCAGTAAAAGGAAGGGGATGAAAGCTGCAGGAAGTGGAAAAAGGCCAAAGAAAAGTCACCTTTTTTCTACCAAGCAAGTGATTAAGAGAAGAGAAAGAAGACACTCCTTATTTATTTCAAGACTTAGTACAGTAGTCTTGAATAAAGTAGTCTTTTTATAATTTTGTATATTGAACTCCCACAGGAGTAAGTCATCAACTTCTTTGTAAGCGCAACTTTCAAAGAGTCGGAATCAGATAGCTCTAAATAGCCATGTGCTGGTAACAATTACTGTCTGAGGATTCTCTTGGCAAAATGTAATCATCACGAATGTTGACAGTTGCTGAATTAACAGAAGATCTTCAAGTAGTATTAAATTTAATTACAATAAGACGTGTTAAAATGTATCTACAAGCCATTGCTCTTTACCTCCCAATATGATAAATACTGTCCATAACTCCAGGCATGCAGCTTTAGTCTGTCCAGTGAGTAGTGTAGTAGGATAATGGCATAACTTAAAATCAAAAATATACTATAAATATTTGTACTTTCCCAAGTACCTAGATTGCCCGACACCGCAGGAATTGGGATTTAATTCAACATTTAGAACGCCAGAAATCCTGAAAAAGTGCTGTTTACATTCGCTTTTTAATGTGTCTACAAATACAATTCACTTTTTCCAGGTACATCAGACATTCCGAGGCAGTCAGACAGTAGAAACCTCATATTTGGGCAGTGCAAGTAATCAAATGTTAATATTGATCACGATGTTGTCTCCTAACTATAACAAAAACAGAGTAATTGAGAAAAAACGATTATATTACACAATGTTTCTGCCATATACATTCCGAGCGATTGTCGTCACTCCTTTAGTATTTGAAAAAAAAATGTCATAAAGTTGTAACTACACAGGTCTGAAGAGCTGTCTGCTCCCCTGAACTCATTCGAACAGTCATCCGCTCTCTCTCCCCTTTGAGGGTGAGCACCTGGAACAGTGACAGGACGTCATCACTCGCAAAGTCATGATGTGAGTACAACATTTTCTCTTCAGGCACAGTGACAAACAGTGATGAGAGCCTCAGCGGCTGATTGACAATGAAAACCGTGTGAAAAATGAAAGCTACAGCCCCTTGGAAAATAGTGTTATGGGCACTAACTTTGATGAATTCACTGTTTATCGTACCCCAGATGAGATAAGAAGCTAACGTTAGCTAACCCAGTGGTCCCTCTGCATCTGCCTCCCCGCTGAAGGATAAGTTGTATTCCCTCAACACGCTGTATTCACTTACTGTTTAAAGTGTGTTCCAGGTTAGTGGGGATGCATACCGCTCAAAACCAAATAGAAAAACATAGTAATGTTCCCTCAGCATTTTGTGTTGTTGTTAAAATGTGAGTAAAGTATGCAGTGACGTTTAATCACCGGTTTCACGTACTGTTATTCTAAGGTACCGTCTATGTGCTGGATGTTGTCCATAGCGTAGGTTAGCTAGCAAACAATCCCACTGACGGGGATGTGACTGTTTAATAATGACAGTAGTAGTGGTCATAGTGAGTAAAAATGCATTGTGAGATGCACATTGTGTTATGTATCTGGAGTTGTTGTGTGAAATCTGGAAAGTTTAACCAACTTACACTAGTAAAAGATTTTATTCTGATCCAAAGACTCTTCCTGTGAGAGAAAGATCCCTCACATCTTTCCTGGAATGTAATTGTAAGATATATGATGCTTTTTAGAATTGACTGCAAATACCCCCCCCCCCAATCTCATTGATTATGTTTTCCATAATCAAACAGCCCTATCGCATTAAATGGGCTTTTAGCCTTTTTGAGAGTTTACTGTTGTATGAGGGGCTGAAGATAGATTCTCAGTCCATTTACTGTGTGTGTGTGTGTGTGTGTGTGTGTGTGCGTGTGCGTGCCAAACCTTTGTCTCACATAAACTTGTAGTCAGATGACATTCCAGACGTTCTCATTCTCAACCAGTGGCACAGTAACAGTCTATACTGTTGCTTCTACCACACACAGGGCACATACACAGAAACTCCTACATTCCAGAGTGCTTGGTAGTTGGCAAGGGAGACGGTGTGCATTGGATTTGCTTTTGGGAATAACCCATGAGAATGAGCTCACCTCTTGCTTCCCTTTATTTCCTTGCTTTGCCTCTCTGTACACTCCTACTGCGTTCTCCACAACTTCTCTTCGACCATTCCTCTTTTAACGTGTGGTGATGTCACCCTGATCTGACACTGTTCACATCCCCCATCCCTTCCTCCTTCCCCTTCTCACTGTCAACCATTTTACTGTTAGCCATGTGACGGACAGCTGCAGCTGCAAGTGCTTCAGCGGGCTTTCACTTCAGCTGTGTGGCTTTGTAAAGATCTGACCCTCCCTCCAGCCTCCACTCCCATCAGGCCTACAGGCCTTGCCCTAGCAACAGGCTTCAAGTCAGGCCAAAAAAAGACACCCCGATTATTTGCAGGGGCTGCGACTCGGCACAGTTTGTTTAAGTAAAGGTGAACTTGCTCCAGTCTGTTTTGTATGACAAGCAAATTGAACAGGAGTTTGTGCTAAACCCTACAGATCTAGACTGATAGAAAACCTAATAACAAAATAGTTCACACTTTTGGAAACAGACAGATGTCAGAGTTGCAAATCCCCCCTTACTAACTGTCCACAGCTTACAGAAATTTCCTGACCACATTAGTGCATCATGATCAATTCTGAGAAGCAGACAGATGACACGCAGGGAGAGGTGTGACTCAAACATATATCAGCACTGAACATGATATGATCATGACTAATATTACCGGGACCACAGCTGTATAGTTTACCACCAGGCCGTCAGCCGGAATGCTAGCAAGGTGTGAAAGCATATACACAGTTTGAAGCTAACGGTTAGCACTAGACTAGATGAGGGGGGTTTGACTTTCTTGTTTCAGCTTGAATGAGATGTAAGAATGTTCCCTGGTCACACAAGGGGAACAAACTATGGCACGCTGGAAAAACAACAGTCCACCCAACAGATGCTGTCACGATTGTGTGTTCGTGTGTGTTTGTATAGAAGCTGAAACCATGAAGCATTGCCATTTGTCTTGATAATAAGAATCGCAATAAGCTTTCATACCAGCTTTAGTGTTTGATTTTTTTGATTTTAAGCTTATTTTGGTGTAACCTTAGTAATAAGCATTTCATTGTTTTGTCTGCCTTGCATACCTTTAGATATTCTTGAGCATCATAGTAACACAAACAATTGCTGAGTTAACATTGAAGTCTTAAATGAAAGCGTACAAATAATGAGGTCTGGCTGGTCTAAGTATGGTTTTAACCATTTAAGTAACAGCACTTTATTATTAGTTTATTTTCCTAAAATGTAACTTCCAACTTAACAAAAAAGTATTATGAATATCACCTACAGTGTTTCCCCTATATTCATTCTGCAGCGGTGCTCTGTGTATTTCCCTCAGTAAGCCTGGAAATCGAGACCCAAATCCAAAAGATTAAGGGTCTGGGATTAAGTAATGAAAGTCACCCATCTCTAGCGGTTGCACCAAGCGAGCATTTGAAAATCTCACTGCAAACAATTGGACAACACTACAACCAATCACAACAACACACAGGGTGACGTTTCCAGAGCCCCATACACTTAGCTACTAGTGGAGCTAACTGGTAGATTAAACTGTCGTCATCTGTTTAGTTTGCCTATGGCCTACCTATATCAGATACACCGATGTGATTGGTGCAGCTCGGCTCGGGTATAGTTAATGAGCAGCATTACTCGATGCCAGAGTAACTCGCTGAGCAAATTCAAATTGTGCTCTCGTGAGAAGAGATTTCCAGGGTACTCAGAGGTTGTATTTTCTGACAACTTCTTGCCATGAGTTTCCATTAACAGTGAATACATGAAACTGTTGATGGACTACTGAGATATACACAAGCGCACACGCGCCCTTCCCAAATAGGGCAGTAAATCTCTAGTTGGATGCCTGTGCAGGCAGTCCCTACAGGCACAGTTTCACAACTGGGAGCAACCAAGTTGGAACTATATACGAGCTGACACTCCCAAGCAGCCAGCACGACTCACTGTAGACAGGACCACATGGCCAGCCAACAAGACTAGTCAGTTACTTGACCACATACTAATCGCTCCAGACAGAGCTCCATATTTACACCAAAGGAGCTCAAGTGGAGATCTTTTGATATAGTTTAATGCAATAGAGTCACATAAATGCAGTATTACTTCTGAGATGCAAAGGCATTTGCATCCTCCACAGATGTCAGGATACTATTTCAGGAGTATTTCAAAGAGGCCAATGACCTCAGATTACAGTTAATGGAGAGCCAGATAATTCTGGCACTGTGTTAAGCATTGAATGGGGCAGTACTCACAGGTAGAGAGATACAATCTTGGAAGCAGCCTGTCCTAAATCTGGTATGGACATCAGCTCATTGTGGTCCAGCCGCCTGAAAGTGACAAACACACACATAGTAGCTGGTTAGAGAACAAAATTGTGGCCTGAATAAAGACATGCACAAGAATATGTTATTATGAGATTAGAGGACTTAACAAAGGCATTTAACCAAGTAGTAGACACTTGAAAGAATTAGGAGCATAGGAAAAACATTAAGTAGTCTTACTGGTAAAAGTAACCAAAAACATAAATTCTTATTTTAAAACTTCAATGTAAGTTTAAAAAATGGCTACACCAACCTTAATCTACATCAAATATTTGTAAAGTGTAAAGTGAACCTGTCATTTCTATACAAAATGTACATGCTAGCTGAGATGTCACAGTGTCGTCTCAGCTATTTCACATGCTCCATCACATGAGGCTAAAGTCAATCAAACTTAATATAAATCAAAAGATTTCAAACACGACTTGTCACGTCTGCCGCAGAGCAGGCAGCAAGTCATCCTTTAAAAACCAAAAATAACATGGGAGTAAAACAGATGTCGAGGAGCGTATGACTGGCCAGCCAGCCTGCCAAAGATGTCACCAGTGTGTGTATCAACAGTTAGCTTGTGTATGTGTGTGTATGTGTCTTGTGTACTGGTGCTGAGTGACACAAAGCCAAGCCCTCTCCTCACCATATAAAATATTTACAAGGCCAGCGTTGGCCACAGTATCGGGTGGTGGAGGGGAGGCTTAATATAGAAAACCACCACTTTATTCTCAATTGGACTTAGTTCGAGGAAACGCATACGATGATGCTACTAGGAAGTAGAGTGGCAACCATGGACGTTAGTCAGAATTTAGTCATTAATACAAATGTAACGCAACTGACACTCATGAAATAACATTTAAAAAAAATTGAGCTAGAGATTAACATTTTAAACACGCACAACAAAGAAATAATAGACTCTTAACAGGGCCATACACACACCTAGGGAAGAAAGTGTTCAAGTAGTCCCAGTCTATTGCCTCAATATAAATCAAGTGTATGTGTGAGGATAGTGTGAAAGTAGAGTTGGGCCACTGGAAACATTTTCAACAAGCTTCTTAAAAATGTTAGTTAGCTAAGCTTCCAGTTAGATTAAGTTCATTACACTGAAGGTAACAATACTATTCAGACATAGTCTACTTTTTAATTTGCCATAAATCACACTTGTTTAAGCTCCTGCACCGGTAAAATCAAAAATAAACCCAACTCTGTCAGTGATTACTTACAGCTCTTTCAAGTTGGGAAGGTTGTCAAAAGCTTCAACATTGATGTCAGTCAACTTGTTGTGGCCAAGATTCCTGGAAAAAGACAAGAAGATGTACATTTAGAAAAAGTAGTTTGAATCAGGAGAAAAATTCAAAAATCTAAATATCAGCAGTGCAACAATATTTTTCATAGCTTTCTTTGTCAAAGGCATTTTCCAGTAGTTCAAATAACGATCTTGATCAATCACAACAATTATTTCTCTCAATAGCCTCATCCGTCCATATTAAGTATGCCTGAAAACATTGCAGTACATCTATTCAGCTGGCCTTCAAGGAGGGCCAGATCAATACTATCGATACAGAGTGTGTCTTACTCTCCTGGCTCACTTTCCAAACACAACCCACAGGCCATTCATCTGCAACAGTCAATTTGCACTTTGGGCTAACAGTGTATTTAATAGCTGGCAGGCACTTGACTTTTACAGAGGCTTATTACAGAGTGATTTGTCCAGTGATATAGAGTTACCACTGACAGAGAGTAAGTGAGAAGGAGGGGTTATGTGTGTGCAACTAACACAAATCTGCATTTTGGGTCGAGATTTCAACGCCATATGAACTTTATTTCTTGCATAAAGTAGTGCTATTGCTGTCACACACACCTACTGCCTGGCTGGCATACAGCCTGCCTGTTGGCAGAGAGGAGGCTGCAGTGAGAGTGCCGTTTGTGTTTTTGTGGTGGGGTTAGGCCAGACCAGACAAAGAGAGCCCACAGCTCCATGCCGCTTGCCTCCCGCCCCTCCATCCCTCCATCCAGACGTGAGAGACAGCACAGGAATGTTTCACAAGCCTGCCGAGAGATGGCTGCTTGTTCCCAGACACTGGGGACACTTTCACCTGATGCAACGCATTCCTCACCCTCTTGTCCCACCATTGGCCTTAAAAGACCGCTGTAGGGGGTTTAGGGGCTGAACTCTGTGGTAGACGCTGTTTATTTTAGAGAAAGTAGGAAGGGATATTAGGAAACCAAATGGGAGGATCCTGGGTCGACACCACAGCAAAGACTCATTCTCTAACATCATTCACCCTCCACTTTTTAATACTATTTATGGCTATCAATCTCAATCTCAGTCTCACTTAACAGATTTCCCTTTCTTGTCTTTTGTGCTTGATTGCAGATAATGACAGTCTCCCTCCCCAAATCTTTCTCCTGGCCTGTGTGTGTGTGTGTGAGAGTGTGTGTGTGTGTGTGTGTGTGTGTGTGTGTGTGTGTGTGTGTGTGTGTGACGAGATAATAGCAGAGCATGTGTCTGCCCTCCAGACAGAGGCCTGACAGGGAGGTGTGCATGTGCATCTATGTTATGATCATTTACTGGCACACCTCCCAACACGGCCCAGATCACAAAATTGTCGTCCCCTGCAACAGGAGGCAATTACCTTGTAAGTGAAAAATCACAGCTTTCCTATGGACCGTCTCTGCCTGGAGACACGTATATTTACACACACACACACACACACACACACACACACACACACACACACACACACACACACACACACACACACACACACACTCAGACAACATTAACTTGGGAGAACGCTGTCATCTGGAAGAACAATCAGTAGTTTTTCTCAAACTGCTTCTGGCACAAAACCCGTCAAGAGATTTTACTAGTGAACCTTGCGTTATGGGCAAATAAAGATTTATCCAGGACACCACCTTCAAATAGCTTCTTTCTTTTTTAGTATTTCAAGGTGGAGGAAATAGCCAAAACAGAACAAATGGATGACTAAGTGAAAAAAGCAAGTCACGTCTGAGAGCCAGACCTGCCGTACTGGTGCTAAAGGCCACAGTAACAAACAAAACTGGTCCTTTGTGTGAGCATGCAAGCATGTGCCTCTTTCTCAGTCATCGCTGGTGTTTACGCAACTGAGCCTTTTTCTCTCCCTCTCATTCTCAGCCAGATATGTTTTCTTGCCTATCAGATAAGATAAGTATCACAGCATTTCACACCTACTGTATGAAGCTGGTGATAACGCCGGTTTCCCTTCCTACACCCCCCACCCCCTTGTGGGAGGAGGGTTTGGGGGAGGCACTCCAGTGCTATGCGTGGTTAATGCTTTCCAGAAAGTAACCTTACAATCATGCGGTTTCTGGAAGAAGCCTTGAAGTCATTAGAGTTTTTGACTTTGATAAATGTTGAGACCAACATTAGCAGAAACACACATACTGAGAAGAATGAGAATCTTCCAAACAACTTGTCAAGCACTACAGTAGGTGTAGAGAACAAACCAGCAATGGCACAACAACCTTTATGATCCAACCAGCCGGAAAAGGATATAGTTAAGATGGGAACAGTCACTGTGATTAGCCATTGCAAACACCAACAAAGCAGTTTAGCTAAATGCTTCAAACACAGCATTCCATTGTATGGTACAACTAGTTTATACAAAGGGGCAGGACTGTTTGACATTAGTCAGCAGGATCAAAATCAAAAGATCTCTTTTCCAGGTACTTAACCAAAGAAAGTGTGTGATAATTCAGAGTTGCGCGTTGAGCCAAATACTTACTTTCTCACTGAATACGAGCCGTTCTGACTGGTGCACTGCAGCCATGTGAGAATTTTGTACATTCATTTTAAAATCTTAGGTTAGATTATTCACCGTCTAAAAAGACAGTTAAACAGAATAATAAAAAATGAACAATCATGGTATTACTCTTGCACTAACAGTTGTTTTACAAGTCATTTATCAAGTCATTAATCATTTAAAAAAAAATCATTCCTCACCACAGAAACTTTCTATGACTACTCTGGCGGCACACTCCTGAATAAGTTCTTCAGAAGTCATCATATTCACGTAAAAACAGCTTATATTACAAATATTCACAAATATAAAAAACAGGCCTCACTAAAATAACATTTAGCCTTCTGTCTGTTCTAAACCGCACTAGCCAACACTTCAACTGTGTTCCAGCAAAGTGCTGGCCATCACTGAGCCCAACGGTCACCATAACCTCTTTTGTGTCAGAAGAAGTGGAGTGACAGGAAACAAGAAGGCTGCTGGAAAAAGGGCTGGTTTGAAATAAATAGCTGCATATACACTCCCACCTACTACAACTACTGGAAGGATACATAAACAGTCTGAATAATTAGATCTAATCTAAGCCTGCCTGAAGAAAAAAAAGAATCAAAAGACAAGGCCCCCCTGACTCAGCAAACTATCTGAGGAAGAAAAATGGGGCACAGTGCTTGCAGCAGACCGTCATTGCTGGACCATGTAGCTGATCTGACATATAAAACTCATTAAAAAGCTTTAAAAAATAGCTGTTATGGGTGCTGTGGGAGTAAAGGAAAGCTGGGAGTACAGGAGTGATGTCATAGCATATGACACCATGCTTGTAAGTCAGCACACAGTCTGAGTGTGGGAGAGAGGAGATATGGTGAGGGTGCAGGGATTTGCACATACACAGATACATCATCATTATCTTTACCATTTCAACCATAGATAAAACGGTGTGAACTTTGCTCCCTGAAAGTGTGAAGTGATGTCAGTGATGAGCCTTCTGTAGACTAGCTGGGAGACAAAGGCCCTTTAATGTGGTCGATTTCAGAGCATCATAAAACTAGTCAAATAATAACCTGAGTGTCAGAGGGCCAGACACACACACATACACACACACACACACACACACACAGCACTCTTCCTGTCATTAAGGGCCAGTTTATAGCCAGGCAACTGCAGTGAGAGTGTACACAAAGCCAACACCAACTCCAGGCCAGCATTTCACACACCATTCAAACAAAGGAAGGAAACCGGCAGAACAATATCTTATCATCTTTGACAAGGTTAAAAGCATAAGCTGACGAACAAGATTTGCAATAATAAAAAAAATGATAAACGTGAGCTGAAATCTCAGTAAAACACCAGAAAGTGCAAGATGTGGGGAGGGTGAAGAGAACTTAGATCTTACACATTAATGCATCGCAACACACACACACACACACACACACACACACACACACACACACACACACAAAATTCAACAAAGGAGTTGCCCTAGCCTTTGAAATCAGTGAGGCTAGGAGTGTGACTCAGTTTCTGAAGTTTTCGGAGGCAGGAAGGCAGGCCACATCTTGGGGCCATGTGCACCGCCAGTCTTCACGCTGCTGGTTTGGGGCTAATGCAGTGGAAGGAGTGAGGCACTCAACACAAACAGGGAGAAGGTTTGGGAAAAGGGTCTGCTCGAGCCCAAGGCACTGCATGACCCCACGGCCGGGCCCAACGCCGCCAACCTGGACACTCCAGATGAGAAGCACAGCAACACTTATGTTGTCCACACTGCAAATATGCACTCATTGTCTGCACACGCGCACACACACACACAATTCTGGCGGGAACAATGTAATTTTTTACAAATGGCACCAGACTACTTGATTATGAGTAAAAGGAAATGATTGTCCCTAATTAATCTAAAAGGATAACATGAATACTTTACGTCTCTTTAGTGGGGCTATTGTTTCAGTACTGTGCAGGCAGCTGACCTTATGTTCTCAACTTCAAAGCAAAGAAAAATACAGGATCATTAGTCAATTTGTTCCCTTCTTATTGTTTATTATACTAGCAGAGCAAACTTCAGCAATAATTATACTCCAGCCAGTGGTGAAATTCGTGTCTAATAGTGGACTCTAAGTAGGCTACAAGTGAATATGTGGGTGGGGCAGTGGAGCTCTGATGCTCTTTTCCTTTCTACAGTATCAGAAAGTACAGAGATTAAAAAATGTTTGGCCCAACTTAGCACTCCAAGCTCCACTCTTTTTTCGAAGGGCTGCCTGTTTTCTGGGGAGAAGCTTGCACACAGTACCTCTCCCTCTCTGTCCAAGTCACGCTTTTTTTTTTTCTAACAAGTTCTCCAGATTTCCAAACGCTTACCAGATGTAGAGAATCCACAGATGATTCATCGATCAAGCCCACTTTGTAGACACCGACTTCGGGGGAGAGGGAAAGGTGGAAAAAAAAACTTGGCGCCCTAAAGTGTCTTCACAAAAGGGCCATCTATTCTGCTGACTGGATTCCTGTAGAATGACTTGAGGCAGCAGCTGTTTGATTGTCATTAAAGCCAGTGCGAGGCCATGAGCTCACTCCATATCTTCATGTTAATGTCAGAATTTATCAGTTGTTACTCGAGTAGGGGCTCAACCTTAGCTGTTCCTTCCTAATTTGTTCACAGCTAATGTTTTGCATGAATCCTCTCAATAAAGATTAGATTGACCGCTAGCTTTAAACTGCCAAATAAGAACTCCCTGTACTTTTACTATCCAGTAGGGGTGGGGGAAAAAAAAACCCGATACAGCACAGAATCGCAATATTTTCAGTGGTAATACTGTATCGATACACAGGCGCCAAGTATTGATCTCTTATTAAATATGTGTTGGTCAGTTTGTCTGCTTGACAATCCCATTTTGCAGCAAAAACATTGAAGATTTCCTTTTGGCGACATCATTTAAAATTGGGAAAAATTTGAAGTTGGAAAAAAAGGTTATAAATTGCAATATAGCGCAGAATATTGCAATATGTTTAAAATCGTAATAATATCGTATCGTGGCATAAGTATCCTGATGATATCTTATCGGGAGGCGTCTGGTGATTCCCACCCCTACTCTCCAGTTTAACAACAAACACACTGACAAATGGAGGAAAAAGTGAAGAGCAGTTGATAAAAATCTGTGCCAATGATAATACCATCCTAAACCCTTCTAAGCACTCGAGTTTGACTTTAAAATCTGCACAAGAGGACATGCGAGTCACGAAGCTAGGAAAACCGTGACAATAAACAAACTTGGTATAATCCCTCCCAATACCACAAGATTACAAGGCTGTGTAGCAAGAAATGCCGTAGAAACCGCGAGGGGTTTCTAGGGCATCACTGCCCCAGCTGCTGAAATGTTCACCTGTTTTGCAACAGAAGAAGTATTTCTGCACTCAGTTTAGCGTTCGTACATCCTTCTAGTCCTACTGTGGCAAATTATTAATAGGTTGGAGCAAGTAAAACAGTGTGTAAAAAAATAAAGGAGTTGTGTCTGATAATATGTGACATTCAAGCAGACCGTCCTGTAATATTTCATTTCCTTTGGGTTTTCTCAGTGTGTTGCAACATGTGTGACAGTGGTTGGGGTTTTTTGACCACTGACAGGACTTTCACCAGCTAGTGGAACCAGCTCGAAGGCAGCAGCCGCAGACCGTGACATTGACAAAACAGTTCCATGCAGTGGGTGGAAAATGTCCACCCCCCTCCCCTCATATTTCCCCAGGCCAGGTGATCTGTAGCACCCCCCTCTGCCGACCCGTCCACAAGCAGCCAGCTGAGCTCCCAGCCCCTGTCATGAAACCACCAACACAAACTCATTTTGTGTTTGGGATTGTGTTTACCAATAAGGCTGTACTGTGAGGTTTAAGGCTACAGATCGGGGTTGAGTTGCGGAAGAACGCTTGGTGTACACCATGCATTATGGCCAGCACATTGGGAAACTTGGGAAACCACTTGTGAAATGCTGGTTTACAAAGTGGACCATTCAAGATCAGCCTTCTTCTTGCTTTTCAACTATAGTGGGTGCAAGCTGGTGATGCAAGGACTCTACTTTAATCAATGAAAATAAAGAAAACCCCCATAGCAAAAAACTGCAGCTTTGCGTAACAATAAAAAACAAAAAAGATTGGACAATCTCGCAGGAGAGAAAATGGAAAGACACTGGCAAACAGACACCGTGTATCTGCTTTCTCTATCCAACCAAAGTAATCTCCGCCAGCAAAATTAGTAATGTTCATGCTTTTATTTACTTGTAAAATCCCATTATGCCAGTGGCACTGTGGGGAAAATGCTTTTTATACACATTACCCTTCCTGCAAATAAGATAAGGCGCCACTCCTAAGAGGGACTATGTGACTGTGTGAGAGCAAACTTGCTTTGAATGTTATTAGGCGATTGATCAATCACAAACAATGGACAGACATCTGAGACTGGTGGTCAGTTGGTTAAATGTTAGAAGCACTGATGTAAAACAGCAAAGGATATGTTTGACAATCAAATTAATGACTGCAGAGGCTTAAAGCAGCTATATCACCCGTTTAACCCCTAGAACCTAGAAACCTCTGTGGTCAATCACATGGGTGGTACATTGATCCATGTCCATACATGAATGGGACATAATAAGAAATAATTGATACTATGATACATTTTTTTGCAATGCATTGTTGATTCATTCTTAGTGCAATAAGGTCTTACTAGACTGTAGAAGGCCTGCACGATTTGGGGAAAAATATGAATCACTAATTCTTTAGCTTAAAATTGACATCCCGATTCTCTGCCACGATTGTTTTTCTCACAAAGTGTGATGTTTATTGCACACATGAACCATGACAAAACAAAACAAATTGCCAGTACCAAACATTGTTTTTTGGGCACCTATAGCACATTGAGCATCACCACACGCCTGTAAACATAGAGGCTTCAGTGAAGAGAAGGGAGAGCATTGCAGCTCATGGGAGCGCTTTAAAACCTATTCTATACAGTCTACGTTTAAAACTCACAGAAGAAAGAAGTGGGGGGGGGATCACCAGAGGCCTCACGATACAGTAGCATCACGATACTCATGCCAGGATACGATATCATTGTGATTTTAAACATATTGCAATATTCTGTGATATATTGCAATTTATTACCTTTTTTCCAACTTTCCAAGTTTTCCAACAAATTTTGACCAACGCATGTATAATAATAGATTGATACTTGGCGTCTGTGTATCGATACAGTATTGCCACGGAAATTATAGAGATACTATGCTGTATTGACTTTTTTCTCCACCCCTAGAAAGTAGTGGCGTTTGTGATGCAGTTGTCTTGTAACATTAAATGAGAATTGTCATTGAAAAAAAAAAGTTATTTAAAAATTAAATCGTGAACAGGGTGAATCGAGATTTCATTAGATTAATCGTGCAGGCCTACACTGTAGTAAACTACTGTCTGTGTGTTCCACACCTAGCCAACTACGCATCTTCCAGACAAACCATCTCTCCTTGTTAGCTCAGTCTGCTGCCAACATGTTGGTTTCCTTGTTTCCTCATCAAGGCCACGTTCTCACAGGAGACTATTAAAATGAATGGGTTCTGAAGGGAGACTTTATTTGGGCTTTCTACTTCACCTATAGCCACTTCTCAAAATGCTACTGATGGATAAACTGCTAGCCCTCTCTAGCCACCTACTGTACCTCCCCTGGACACATATTCCACAGGGTTCCCAGAATTACTCCTCAGAGCGCTCTGAAAGTGACTAAACAGAGCTACCTCAGAGCAAGATGTAAATGTGGGTCCAAGTGAAAATAAAAAAGAGGGGGAAGTTTCACTTGTGGGAGCATCGGACGCTAATGCTGCAAAGCTAAAACTAGAAATATGTTTGTTTGTTTTTTTGGTAAATGCGCGTATAAAAAGGTGAAGAAGGCACTCTGTCATAGAAATTCATCCTTTACAAAAGCGTTTAAAGAAGAAAGCTTGTGGTTATTCTAAATAAAACATTCAGCATTTTATATTTCCATGTCTGTGAACTACTGCACACTGTCTACTTGCAAAGATAGGACATTCAACGTATCTTTGCAAGTTGGACAGTGGGCGGGCGTAACTTTGCAACTTTTGACCTACTCGTCCCTCTCATGCACACCTGTCTCACGTAATAGATGTACCAAGTACTTTTCTGTTCTGGTAGTTCCCTGTCCACAGAATATGTGAGCAAAATCATTTTCCACCTGCATAAAAGTCCTAAATGCTGTGCAGTGCTCCTACATGCTGAGATACGAGGACTCTCCTTAAGAACTATTTCTCTGCTGTATGAATTCAGGCCCTGAGGTACTACTACTGTGTTTGTTACTGTAATCCCCAATTTAAGAGCCTGTTTAAAGATAATTGCAGTAAATACATGACACTGCAATCCTTTGCCCACACAAAAAGGTGGGAAATCTCCATTTGTTTTTTTTTGTTTTTAACTGGATTTATTTTTTTCCCCTTGAACTGCCGTAATAATAAAAACTGCCTCTGGACAGCAAAGCAGAACATAGTCATGTTAAAAGCCTGTAAGTAGTTGTACAAAGCATGCAACTAATTGGGGAGTTTCTTGTTGATTAACAACTGCAGTCACACGTGTTTTAGATGCTTGTTTACCAGTCAAATCCTACAGGTGTTTAAGGTTACTGAGATTTTTCCATTGAGCCTTACATTGGTATTATGTAGAAGAGAAAGAAGAAGGAAAGCTGGCCTAGGTCACTTGTGCTTACTGACACACACCAATACTGTCCTCCCTATCACCACTGCTGGTGCTGCTGCTCCCTCCCTGGGGTAAACATAACACAGACAGTCGATTTCACACTGATTTTGCTTGGCTCAGATGTCTCAAGGTAGAGACGGACAAACAGAATTTGTCCACCGCATTTTGCAAACTGAAACTGCTCTACTGACAGGAAAAAGCTATGATTCTTGCACTGTACTATAACTCTTGCTACATCAACTTGTCATTTTGTACTAGGTTCCCTTTTGTCTGAGAATAACATACGCCCACAGGCAGCACACACATTCTTGTGCAAAGGAAGCACTCAGAAACTAGAATAACTTTCAACCCACAACACAAAAAGTAATTTCATTCATTCAAGCGGACAGGACTTGGCGTATGGTACCCTATAATGGGATCACACTGGGCCACAAGTGAAATTGTCCATACCTGTCTCTTTTGGTTTACAGTAATCATCTGCTAATCCGGCTCATTTACAGACCCCGAGGAACAGAGCTGGTTCCCTTTGAGTTACCTGCCAACATCATGCAACTATCTCAAGTAGTGTGGCAATATGCAACTTAGGTGTTTTAAAAGATTATAAAGTCATAAAGCAATTCCTTTGAAAACAACAAGATAGCGGGTCCTTAAATCTTGGCCGATAAGGTTTGGCAGAGATAACAGAAATAGACTGGGATCGAGACAGGGCTCACACAGGACCCTATCTTTACAGGACCAAAAAAGTTTAGAGCAGCTGTTTCAGGCGAGACAATTGTCCCAAAGAAGTTGTCCTTTGTCCATGAGGACAGGAGGAGCAGTGTGTGCCTGCGTACTTGCATGATAAACAGCGTCTGCACTTGAACTTGGCTAAGTGGTGCTTCAGGGCAAGGAGGCTACCCGGGCACAAGTGCCGTTATTCATGTTTTTAGAGTACTTTTTAAAAGTTGCATTCCTTACTTCCCAGGGGAAAATAAACTGCCTAACATTGGAACTTGGGAGCCAGAGAAGTCTTTGGTCTTTAACTCCACGTTCCCAGCAACCCACAAACACACACACACACACAAACAGATGCTGAAGATTTTGTAACATGATGCACAATGGTCACTAAGGATTTACTTAGGGTTCACATTGGTTACAATATATTGAGGGAACCAAAATGTTGATTGGGAGGACAGACATGTGTTGTCTGTAAATAAATTGTGTCATTCAGCTTGATAAGTGCTGACGTTTCCCTGACATTGGAGGACTTTCTCATTTAATGTTACAAGACAACTGCATCACAAACGCCACTACTTTCTAGGGGTGGGAAAAAAGTACATTGGGCTCATTTCCTAAATGAGCTGGCACACAGCATTTTAACTGATGTCAGTCTTATCCTGAGGAATCAAAGCTTAATTTACAAGAAGGTTAATTTGTGAACTATGGCTAGACAGAAATGGGAAATGTAGTAATACCTGTCATAAATCTGACTGAATAAAGAAGAGGTTTACTTGTCATGATATGTTTGGGTCTATTTGTTTACTCACCCTGAGGGGACCGTTTGTTCATTCTAACATTGGAAATGTGACTACTCCATTTTTACACATTAAATTGCACGTCTAGTAACTTCTAATAAGATTCTACGAATTATATCAAAATGTACTGAGTGCAAAAGACAATGAGTGATGGCCTTTATTATGTCTGTAAATCAATCTAATTTTAAGATAAAGTAACTACACATTAAAGAAGTGATTAAGGGGCAATTAAAGTCTGACACATCAAGAATTGTTTTCAAACTAACAGGATCATTTTACGACATAATACGGAAATGGAGAGAGACGTCCTTCTTGGTAGCGCTGTGTAATTGAAATTATTACTTTATGTTATCACTTATTATTACAACTTCAACTACTTCATTATTTTTTATTATCCACAACATTTCAACCTGCCCCACCCCGTGACCACAAGACATTTACACCATTATGTGTACTAGCACTAACATTGCTGTAAATGTATGAGAATACAAGCCTGATGGTCTACGTTAAAAAAAAAAGTGTCATCAAATAAGTTGAAATAGACAATGTATTTGGCCTAAAGTCATAATCGATTAAGAAACCATTTCACCTGCTGTAAAAGATGATGTGAAAACTTAAATGTGTTGCATAAACAACCCTAATCACGTTACAACGTGATGTCAGAGCAAACAGTGCAGGTGGCTTGTTGTTCCATTAGTTTCCAGAAAGGGGTGCAGGGACCTTAATACGGTACCAGTGTCCCCACTGAAAAGTTGATTTCAGTTCAATTTTACCTGTAAAACGTACTCAAAGTTGCTGTTATTGAGACGTAATAAACATGAGAGTTGGCCTCACTCTCCTTGTTGCACTTGATAGCCAATTATCCAACTGAAATCATAAACACTCAAATCTCCTCAGACGAGATACTTTGAGAGAACCCCGTATCAACAGGGTTCCGCTGCCGAAAGGCTAGTTACTTATGCCGTTGACACCCATTTTCGATGCTATTATGCACTTCAATTTTCTTAACAAACATAGTCAGCCCGTTAAGGGCTGGTCAATAAATAGGTTAGGGCAACTGAGCGCTTTACTTACAAGGAAACAGTCCGGACTGGAAGGTCCAGAGGCGTAGCTGTCAGCTCCAGGTTACTACAGTCCACTGAATCTCCGTTGCAGGTACAGTTCTGGGCACACGGCATGTCTGAACTCAATCCATAACTGATAAATAGTTCGACCGACAAAATCAAATAAAAAACACAACAAGAAAGATATCCAAAACGTCCCGGGGACGCCGCCATTTTGTATCCAGTATTAATAGCGCGGCCGCTGATCTCTCTCGTGCCCACAAACTGGAATTTTAATGTAGCTTCGGAGAGACTGAATGCCTTTTATAGCACATGAATTGTCTTCTTGTACTACAGAGGCTATCATAAACAACTGTGTTGCAGTAAGACGTTTTCCATCCCAGTCACAGTCATGTAGGACACAAGTTCCCAGTCCAACTTTCTCCACTGTTGTCCGACGCGGGCTAAAAATCAAAGGTGAGTCACAGATAAACCAGCGAAAGGATGTTACAGCGAACCTGTATGTCGTTCTGAACTTAAATTCAAGTTGAATTAGTGGGTTCATACAGGGCAAAAACAACTACTTTCTCGATAGGATGTCTGGTGACATGTTTGAAATCATGCAACCGCATAATGTTAAAGGACACAGTGCGCCTGGGATCGCTTTCAAATTAACTGTTGATCAACGGAGTAGCTGCCAAAATGTTTGAAACTTATCAAACCGTTGCACGATGACTTCTGACGGTGTAATAAAATGTCCACTACACAGTTGAAGACGTAACTAGCAAATAAGTTAAGACCCGCAGCAATAGTGCCGGACACTCCAGCGTTGGTCTCTCAAGCCGAGCGCTGCACACCGTCCCAATCTCACCAGCACAGCAGCACTTCGCCGCTGTAACGTTCACGTTAATCGAATAAATCCAACTTTTAAATACACACAGTCCGTTCCAGAAGAACTCAACCGACAGTTTATCAGGTGCAGTCTGTGGTCACAAAATCTCGACGATCCAATTAATAGTAAAATAATGTCCCCCCCTCCTTCCGACTGTGTATCACAACCATGAGTTTTTTCCTTTCTTGCGTTACTTTTCCTTTTTTCTGGGTGATCGGGACGTAGTCCCACGTTGGATGCACAACATCGATCCCAGGGTCCTCCCATGGCTCGCCGCGATTGGCTCTTACGATTTGATGGGCGGGTCAAATCCTAACCTCATTGGTTTGTAAGGGTTCTCCGTGCAACGCGGAGTTGGAGAGCCTTTGAGCGGCTGTCAGTCAGCGGTTTCTGGCCCCGCCTATGTTTCCCACTCCGGGGTGTGAAACCGCACCACCTCCTCTCACTCTCACTGCTTCTTAAAGGGACAAATCACTGGGATCAAGCTCTGTAATCGCATTATAACAAGCCATAATGACATAATTGGTTTGAATGCTGTAACAATTCAGTTTAAAGTGTTTGTTAGTAAGACCCAAGATTTACATAAAAGAAAAGAGTTGGAGACAAAGTACGATTAACAAAGGAAATGTGAAGGAAAGAGCAAGCAACTAGTGTTAGGTGTGCCTCCATACATTATTTTAACCACACTAATCAACTGTTATATATATATATATAACAGTTGATTAGTGGTATACTGTATATATTTATATATACTCTACAATACATACAATACACACATATCACACTTATCAGTTTGCCACATTCTGAACTTCTGAAGTATATACTTAGTTCACGTTTTATCAAGAAAAATAGGTGTGTGTGTGTGTGTGTTGTGTGTGTGTTTGTCTGTGTGGTTGTGTGTGTGCGTGTGTGTGTGTGTGTGTGTGTGTGTGAGAGTGTGCGTTGTGATGCATTAATGTGTAAGAACCACTAATGTTGCAGCTGGTAATTGTGGGGCTAATTTTTAATTACTAGGTAATTTCTGGGTAGTTTTATTTATATCATACATCATAATTTATTATATTCTTATGTTTTGTATTGATAATCTCAGTCTTCAAAGTAACTGCAAATGTAGGATAAAGATGTGGCATAAAATGGACAAACTTGAGTACAAGTATAAAATTGTACTTAAGAATAGTACTTGAGTAAAGTATTTAGTTCACTTCTGCCACTGTCCAGCAGTGTACATGCTGTAGTTTAAATTGGCACGATATTTACAACAGGGTCATTTTACATAATGACTAATTTTACCTTTGAATACTACGTTTTGCTGATGATATTTTTACTCAAGTAAAACATTGAATATAGGACATTTACTTGTAATGGGGTATTTTTATATTTAGGCAATGCAAGTTTACTTAAGTACAGGATCCAAGTACTCCTTTTGCCAATGTCTGAGAGTATGCAAAATTTGATGTTTTGCGCAGGTGTGTCTGAGCATCTGTGTTCATGATTGTGTGCTAACTAGGTGTGTATACTTGTGTGTGCAGGCGCACCCATGTATGCCTCTGTGTTTTTTGCATCTAGACTGATCTTTTCACCACTTGAGCATGTCCTATAATGGCCACATGATAGCACACAATTCTTCCCAAATGTTGAAGTCATGTTCACCCGTTGTCTCAGAAATGCACATCTGTGATAAATCAGTGGTCCTGTCAGCCAACTGGCCGCATTCATACTTTTTTTTTCCCCTGGCACTGACAGACGGTATTGATAGACTTTGTCAGAGCCATTGTGATCGCTTGGTGTTGGGAGGAGTCCAAGATTTTGTTGCTATTAATCACGGTAGCGAGGACACAGATATTCACACCTGCAGCACTGCGGGCTGTTCTAGAGGCACAGTTCCTCGTTCCTTTCCTAGTGAATAGGCAAAGGTTTCACATTGCACCGTGAATGTGTGAGTGAGCTCAGTAGCCTTCAGGTAAGGCTTCCAGCTCTTGGAAGCAAGGGAAATATCTTAGAAATGAGACCCTGTTAAAACATGACTTCATTGCTGATTAAAACTGAGTAATGGAGGACAACCAATTTTAAAATATAAGTCTGTAATCTTATTAGTTTGGCACTTGAGAATTGTTTGGAACTGTACAATGTCTTTAAAAAGAATATTGTCTTAGCAAAGTACCTTGGTCATATATACATTAGTCAAATGTGCACTTACCATCACATCATACATTAACTTTACAACATGTGTAAAATACATATAACATTTCTTAATGAGCATGGATTGATTGATGTATTGTAGTATTATTCAAGCACTGAGATAAACATCTCATTCCCAATTTTATGGATAATATTGGATTCTTCGCCTGATAATAAGATTGATTTTTCATTTCATTTTCACTATATTATTTCGGGTCTTCTGTGTCCTGTACATATCTTCAGTACAAGCTTACAAGTGACAGGAGGTCTACAATTCCAGCTATCCTAAGTATGCTCAACCCTGCATTTTGATGTTCCTTGGACGGATACGGTATGTGGACCAGGTACTCTGGAGGTCTATTTTGAGAGGACTGTTGACACGTCTTTTAATGTGATTTATTCTGTAGATGACCTGCTCTAGATGACTTGGCACAGAAATAACTACTAATGCATCAGGCAAATACCAGGTTAACATGTTAACCAATTCACCACACTGGGGTTAAAGGGTGATTCACAAGAAATGTTTGGATATTGTGGATGAAGTTTGTTGCTGTTTTTGTTCCAGAAAAATGGGATACACTTGAATAAAGTGTAATCCATAATCACCTGATTTTTATTATAGTTTCTACTTTTTGTTTTGAAAGGTTTCTTCTCACTGATAGCAAATGTTTAGTGTAGTTCATCTGAGAGCATCTCACCAACGTAATTAAAAATAGCAAAGCATTGCTTTTTCATAGTGTTTTACATTAAACAATAATAGCTCATATTCATTTACATGTGTTGTCACAGCAAAATAATAGTATATTTATCTTCACGTAATACATAATGGGTGCCGTCATTGTTTTTTTAATGTTACTGAGCATGCACATTTTTGTACTATCACTGTATTCATTCACTGTATTGTTAAATCTGTCATAAATGTATGGCGATGAGCAGTGAAAGTGTGCAAAACTTTTCAGACACGGATTTCTTTCCTTGAGGGCTCAGACATTTCACATGGCACCATCCTAAAGGGGTTGTTTCTCCCCAGGTATGAATTGATTTATAATCTGAGAAACAGAGAGCCCATACAAGGAATTCACATAGTCAGGAAAGCATTAACAGCTTTTGCTAGCATAACTGGTCTACACTTCATACTCGCCTCGCACCTATTCTCTTGTGTGCTGCTGTGTGAAGTTGTGACTGATGAGAAGAGTGGACATGGGTCTGTCATGAGAGTGTATTGCAAAGAGGATAATGACTGCGCCAGATGAGCCTTGTCTTTTTTGTATAGATGTTTTTTAACACCAACCACATTGGCGTTTACACAGCTGGAATGGAGAGAAAGTGTCAATGCTGACACGTTTGAAAATGTTGGGTCTGGTATGTGAAACGTTAAAGCAGTGGGTTCATAGGTGTACTATTGGAGTCAACTACATATTGTTCACATTTCACCTTTTTTTGGTGCTGGAGGTGGTAACGTGAGGGTGTCTGTGATGTGGATGGTAAAGGGGCCAATGGATGCGTAAGGCCTGAAGCGATTCATCACGCTCGTCTTACTGGAATCTTCAAAGATAAGAAACCATCTGCTGCAGCTATTCATCAACTATAAAATGGAGAGGCGTGAAACCCGGCCAACTCATCATACTGGGACAGGATGGCTAACGGGTGTTGCAGGAGCGTGGAGATGCTTTGCTAATAGGAAACAGAAATAGTTTGGGCATTTCTGTCGATACCAGGCTGCCTGCTAAGTAGCGTAATGTGTGACTTCCAAGGGAGTGGGGTGTGGGGTGTTGGGGGGGGGGGGGGGCACAAGACAGATGTAGAGAAAGAGACAATATTAGAGGACAACATGCATTATGATAGTCCTCATGGGCAAATGGAGTGATAATCAACTCCTGGTGTCACAGCACAGGTTAGTACTAGTAAATAGATTCGTTGTTACTAGGTATAAGTCTAGGTGATTTATTTTTTCACAAAGCCTTTATTGCTACAAAAAACAGCCACAGCACAACCTGAATGCCCTTGGTTACCAACAATAAAAGGCTAGTGAAGGCTAGCCTGCTCTGTTGTCTCATGTCACCAACCATACAAGGAGCTTGCCATACCCAAATGACAGAACAGATCGTCAATGACTCCCAAAACAACCTATATGACCGTTCTATTTACTGCAGCATGGTGGTCATTTTATACATGACCATAACATGTGACGTTAACACATGACCACAGTTGAAATTTGAATCATGTGACTGTTCTATTTAATGTAACGTGTAGTAGTAGTGTAGTCAACATGACAAAAAAATTGGTTAGGCCAATCAAAATGACGCAGGGTGGCTTGCTAAAACTACCCACTGGTAATCCTACATTCAGTAATCACCGGAGTCTGTTCAGAGTTGGAGGGTGTGTTAACCACGCAGCTTTACTGATGGGACTTCTGGAGCGATGGATGCATGCATGGGGGCTAATATTAAGATAGCTGTTTATGGTCACTGCATACTTCCAAAACTGACTACTCGTTAAACCACAATGCCTCATTTTCTATTTCTACCTCTTCTAAATAAAGCATGTGTTGGTAGGATTTGGAGTTGTCAAAGGCACCTTTGAGCTCAATAATTCACTGTCGAGTGATTGGTAAAGTAATCTAATAAACCTTTCCAGTGAGTAATTGTACTGTATTGGATCTAATTAAATACATTTTATAGTGTCTAGGTCAACAGTTATGTAACCCAGGTCATGAACTAAACAGCTGGTGAAAACAAAATGATGAGGCCTAACTTTGGACTGGCTGTTAGTGTTCAACACGGCAACGTAATCGGCAGGTGTCCAAACACCACAGCTCTGGCTTTTCTTTTCCCTGTATTATTTAAAAAAAAATCTATATTCAAAGTGTGTGCTAACATTTACATTTCTCATCAATGTTTGTCTAATGAGAAGAGGGAATCAGGCTGTGCTGTGCCAAGTTCCTGTCAGCAGGTAAAGCTTGCAGCTTGGCGGCCTAACAGCAAGTGATTAGAGACAAACCATACCAGCTCCCCAACCTGTTCCATCACGAGGTAGGTG
Source organism: Etheostoma spectabile (assembly GCF_008692095.1). Lineage (NCBI taxonomy): Eukaryota > Metazoa > Chordata > Actinopteri > Perciformes > Percidae > Etheostoma > Etheostoma spectabile. The sequence continues at coordinate 25,369,178 of NC_045736.1, forward strand.
TGGTAAGAAGCGCTCGGCCTGTCTGTTATGCTTACACTTCAAGCCACAGTGTCAGCTGCAATGAAGGTATGCATTGTTGAAAGTTGGGCCAATATGGCAGTTAGTTTCCACGTCCTTTCAACAGGTGTTTACTTGTGTCTATATTGCTGACATCCTCACCCTGCAAAGACAAACTTGAAGCTGTAGCTTGTTGGTTTACAGCTCCTTTGACAGGCAGGGTGGGAAGGGTGGCTCTCTTGTCTATTTGGCTTTGGTTGTTTTAATAAGCCCTGTCAATAGAATATTTTATAAAAGAAGTGATGGCCTGGAACAGTTTTTGTTCGGTGCTAGGCAAGGAATGTGCTTGTTTCACTCTTTCAAAGGTGACTTCTGGGTTTCACGGCTGCGGCAGCCAAACATCTTTTTGTCTGCCAGCACTCTTTGTTTCTTGGTTTTTAGTGTGAATGCATTTGTACCAAGAAAGGATCTCATTCTCTCTTTTGTCTTTGTCTCGCCCTCTTGCCCTCTCTTGAGTGTCTAAACACAGCTTTTATTGTTGCATTGAATATAATTATCACTGCTAGAATTGTGGAACCCAGTGCTATTTCTGTACTCAACCATGCATGTTTTACTCTAAAAGCTTACATTAGAAAAGCAATTTTGTTTCACATTGAACTCTTGAAATTCATTCATTTAAACCCGTGAAATATAAAATCACTAGACCTTTGACCCGTCACATTTCATGGTCGGTTACACAAGGGCCAGGGTTTAGACATCCACTGAGTGCTTTAATTAGCAAGCTAAATCAGACTGGTCTGCCGGTCTAAATTCAATCAGGTCTTCAAACACAGTCAACGGTGGAAAATTCAATTTATTTGAAGTAACCGGATACCCATTTACTGCATGGTAGACCATATGGCCTCTCCCTTGGTGTGTGTTGTATATGTTTACAAGCAATTCATTCAGCATCATTACTTTATCTTGAGTGTATTACTAACTGTAGAGAAATGGCAATTAGATTATGTGTTAAATTATGCTGAAGTGTGTACATATATATATATATATATATATATATATATATATATATATATATATATGTGTGTGTGTGTATATGTGTGTGTGTTTACCGGCCACTAGGAAAGGAGTACAGGTTCAGAAACACAGGTTGTTTTTTTCTAGAAGTGATTGTACACAAAGTTTTTTTTTCTTCTGAACCACACAAATGACTTTGATTCAATAAAACAGTTCACTGCATTTGCACTTGCACAGTCTATGAAAAAAAAAACTTTAATTGGTAAACTCTCCCTATAAATATTCTAAAGCAGGCGCACACAACACAAAACACTTAAAAAGCAAAGCCACCCAGTTGGCTAATGAACACAAGCCTGACGTTCCATCTGTGAGAAGAATGAACCCATAATAATCAAACCTATTTTCTTTTGCAAACCTGCTTCTCTCTACACTCACTACACTGCAGAGGCCAACTCATTAGCAGAGGCTTTGGGGACGCTTGTATAGCTATGTGGAGTACAAAGAGAGAAAAGGGTGATCCCTTCTTTTTCTCTGCGCTCTCTTGCTCCTGACAAAGTAGTGCCTTGGTGAATAGTGCAGGCAAAAGCAGAGCTGAATGGAGTTGGAGGAGTGGGGCTCGCTCATGCAGAGAGCTGCCAGACCCTCTATACCTGCCCTGGAGAAAAGAGTGGCCAGCTGCTGCTGCTGAGCCTTTTTCCCTGGCTTCAATAGAGACTTTGTGAAAAGAGCCTGGACAGGGTAGCTGAATACGGAGAGAGAAAGTGAGGAATGGAAGTTAGGGAGGAAGGAAGGAAGGAAGAAAAAGGGAGGGCTATAGTGTTTGCATAAGCCCATCGTTATGCCCCCACTGTGCACAGAGCTCTTGGGGTTGGTCTTTGATAGAGAAGAAGAGCAGCTTGGTTTAATCAATCATAATGGAAATTAGCATGTTATAACGAAGCATTTGGAGAAGTCAATTATTTGGGAAGTTCAAAGGGGAGATTAACTTTGGAGCTGGGATCTACTGATGCTGGCCAAATCAAGCTTTTCAGGGCCATTGCTAAAGCTCAAACAGAAAATAAGTTCTTTAAAGAGCTTTGAAATGCATGTCTAAAGGCCTTTTTATGGTTGTGCGGAGGCTCCACGCAGAGCTTTTGCCGTGGCCTACGTAAGTGGCCTGATGTGTATAATTGTGCACTGGTGTGTTCGTCGAGCTGGCGTGTGTGTGTGGGGGGAGTGGGTGATAGAGCGAGGGAGAAATGAGAGAGTGACGACGATTAGCTTTGGAGCGAGTACCGACTCTAGTGAGAGAAATAAAGGGTCTCCCGTGGGATTTCTGACCAAGGTGGGAAATCTGTAGCAGGTAAAGTTAACTCTGCATCGTGTTTTTCGAGAGGTGCAGGCAGGCTACGCCATAGGGTGAGGGGTAGATGCAGAGGGGTCTGCGGGGGAACACTGTCGATTTGACACACAACCATAAAAAGGCCTTAATACAGTACCAATAATATTTACGCAGCAGGTCTCGTGGTGCTTTTATCCAAGTGGCGATTTGGAGAATTTCATGAGCTTAACCTGGTAGTGGTGCTATTTTCAGAATCATGTCCATGTCTCTAAGTCAAGCCATGCCATTTCTTTGCATCTCTTTTCTTACACTCCTCCGTACCTTATTAATCTCTGTCTTGGTTCTTCTAGAATGCTCAATTCTATTGGTATTATTGTAATGCTACAACCACGGCTGCTAAGCTTATGTCAGCTTGTTTTCCTCCCTCGCCAATTTCTGCCTCCCTCCCTCTAAACATTGACTGCTGCTTTACCTCCTTCTGTTGACTGCACCTCCTTTTTTATGCCAGTTCCTTTGTCTTCCCCCCTCCTCCCCCCCACCTGCCCCTAGGCCTCTGCTGCTGCTAATAGGATAATGGCTGCCATGTTATGCACACTTAAGACCCACAGAGCAGCGCTGAGGGCTGTGTGCATGTGTGTTTTTGAACCAGTGCGTCTGCCTTCTCCATTGGGCTGTTGGGGATGCAGGATGTGTTTAAAAGTATGTCAAATTGGTTTCAGGGATTGCGCAGGGACTCAATGTCTAAATCACCTCCAAAGTAAAAATTATGAAAATCAGATAACTTGATAGATAGATAGATAGATAGATAGATAGATAGATAGATAGATAGATAGATAGATAGATAGATAGATAGATAGATAGATAGATAGATAGATAGATATTGATCCCAACAAAATGGGAAATCATAGTGTTACAGCAACAAAACATTAATCACACAGCACAGAATATAAATATAAATGAATTACTAGGATACAATATACGTACATACAATATACATGAAATAATAACAGGATAAAGTAAAAGAACAAATATTTCAATATATACAAGTTGGGAATACAAAAATGTGCAACTGCTTAACTAGTAATGATAAATATGTAGATAAACCAATTGTGCAGGTTGCACTTAGTGCAGGATTGTGGTGTCTCAGAGTCTTATCTAGCACCCAGTGATGAAGTGTTAAAAAGTTTTATTGTCTGTGGTAGGAATGATTTCCTGTAGCAGTCCGTGTGACAACTAAGATGTCGGAGCCTCTTAGAGAATGTGCTCCTCTGTTGGACCAGTGTGGGGTGGAGAGGGTGATCGGGGTTATCCATGCTAGGTAACAGTTTGTTCAGTGACCTCCTCTTCACCATAGCTTTAAAAGTGTCCTGTTTACAGCCAATAACGGAGCCAGCCTTCCTGATCAGTTTGTTCAGTCTGTTTATGTTGCTGGCTCCGGTGCTGCTGGCCCAACAGACGGCGGAGGAGAACCGAGCGCTGGCCACAACACACTGGTAGAACATCTCCAACATTCTGCTGCACACGTTGAAGGATCTCAGCTCCCTGAGGAAGTAGAGTCTGCTCATTCCCTTCTTGTAAACAGCAGTGCTGTTGATTTTCCAGTTCAACCTGCTGTTGATGTTGACACCCAGGTATTTGTACTCCTCAACCATGACCTTGTCTCTTCCCAGGATGCAAAGGGGTTGCAGAGCCGTTCCCTTCCTCCTGAAGTCAATCACCATCTCTCTTGTCTTATCCACATTCAGCAGCAGGCAGTTCTTACCAGATGACTCCACAAAGTCATCCACCAGCGCTCTGTACTCTCCCTCCTGCCCATCCCTTATACGCCCCACAACTGCAGAGTCATCAGAAAACTTCTGTAGGTGACATGACTCTGACTTGTACTGGAAGTCTGTGGTGTATAATGTGAACAGAAAAGGAGACAGCCAGTCCCCTGTAGGCCCCCTGTACCACTCACCACCACATCAGACAGAACACTGTCCACGTAGTGTCAGGTAGTCGTTGATCCAGGAGACTGTGGACGGACTGACACTCATCACCTGCAGATTCTTACCTAGTAGCAGTGCCTGGATGGTGTTGAATGCAATGGAAAAATCAAAAAATGTAATTTTCACAGTGCCGCCACCGCCATTCAGGTGCAAATGAGCTTGCTGCAGAAGATAGATGACAGCGTCGTCCACTCACAGACAAGGCTGCTAGGCAAACTGTAAAGGGTCCAAGAAGAACTCACCTGTGGTCTCAGATAGGCCAAGACAAGCCTCTCCAGCACCTTCATCACATGGGATGTGAGAGCCACTGGGTGGTAGTCCTTCAGGCCAGATGGAGTCAACTTCTTGGGGACCGGGACAAGGCAGGACATCTTCCACAGCAGCGGCACCCTCTGTAGACTCAGGTTGAAGAGATACTGGAGAACACCAGACACCTGACTGGCACAGGTCTTCAGGACCCTGGGGCTGATGCCATCCGGGCCAGCAGCCTTGCGCTGGTGAGGCCTCTCCAACCGTCTGCTCACCTGGCCAGGTGTAAATGAAAAGCGGGGGGGGGGGGGGGGGGATGTGCTGTAGTGGTGGGGTGAGTGGGCAGACTACAGGGGAGTGAGGGGGAGGTGTGGGAGCAAGAGGGAGGGGAGGAGGCAATGGGGGTTTAGGGGTTGGCGGAGTGGTGGAGGAGGCAGGGGATAGCTGTGAGCTAAACCTAATAAGTAACAGTTTAGCTTGCTTGCTCTCTCACGGCTGCCCGGTGTTTGTCCTCGTCTTCCCCGACACCCAGTCATCTCTTTCATCAGAGATCACACACTCAGCGTTTACATTCAGGGTTCCATAGGGCATTAAACATTAAAAAACCGCAAAGACAAATTTATTACCATTTTCTACTCAGCCCTGGGGCTGTGGGCCATAACTCATGTAATTGGGAAGAATCTCTTGACTGTTTAAACCAATTGAATAGAGTTTATTTCAACTTATTCAAATATGGACTGTAATAAATAGGATTTTATTGTAAGATGTTTAGTATTTCTTAGTAATTTATCCTCAATTAAAAACAAACTCACAGGACTCTTTGAAGGTAGAATGAAGTTGGATGACAAAGTTTTTGGTAGAGTAAGTGAGATAGAGAATTATTTATAGTGTACTGAAAATATCCATTTATCTGCATCTGTTTATTGGAAAACTGGTAGACAATAACAGAAGGCCTTTTGAGCTTTCCTGAGTTCAGGCCAGAATTAAACTACCTAGCAGATGTTTACTGCCTCTGATGTGCGTCCAGTTTCTTTAAAGCGCAGGGGACCTCTCGCCAAACAACTGTTCTCTGTAATCGCTGCTTCTTCCTCCCTGAAACACTGTCACATTGAAAAAAACGAGGCACATGTATGAGGAAAGGAGACTCAAAGAATGAGTGAAAGGGAAAGTGAGATTTCCCTCTGCTAATATTTTCTCCCCCGTAAAAGAGCAAGCACTGGAGATAAAGTGGAGCGAAAGCAGAACTAGAAACTGTCAGGGTTCTGCGTCCAGCTGGAAAAGCTCCCGAAGGACACTTTAGCGTGCACCTCCACTTTATTCCTTTGGAGCTTGTGCTGGAGGAATGTTGGAGTTCAAGAAATCAAACACAGTGTACTAAACTCATATCAAGACCTTCACATGTAGAGCCAAAATATGTACGAATGCACACACTCATAACTACATAGACACACCTAATGTATTACATTTTGAGCATGTGCATGGAATAGCATACTGTACTGAATCATAAAATGATCATCCAAAAAACAAAAATAAGAAGCAGCCATGCATTGTAAAATAGCAAAATAAAGCTTAGAAGGGTAACTGTTTTATTATCACTGCAATGTAACGTTACATTAAAGCCATTTTAAATGAGTTGATGCTAAGTTAATTTAGACTATCAGCTCCACAAAACTCTCTCTGTATATGGCTACGTTAAGAAAGTGGTTTTGTCCGGCAACTTTTGCACGCAGATCTCGAGATCTTATTATTATTGAAGATAATTACCTTTTTTAAAGAGTCCATCATGTTTTTTGAATCCTCCGTGTCCTCATTGGTTACCAGCAACTGTGTGGATGAGGGGTGGAAGTAGAAGGCTTGTGTCATGTGTAGGGCTGGGTATTGTTGATAAATGATCGGTACCAATACCAATATGTGACTTTGATACCGCTTCCTTAACAATACTTTTTTAAATACCAATTTTATAAAACTAATTTTTTAATATATTTTTTCAGCTCCTACTGCATGAGTTGTCTCTGTGTAGCGTAGAGTTTTTTCCTGAGGGCCTCTACGTAATATAACATTAGACAGCCAATTACATTAGATCTAGGTAGAATGCAGCTTCCTGCTGCATGGCTCACTGGCACCGATGAGATTTACTTATTAGGTTTTGAAAATGGGAATTGAATGACGGTGCCTTTTTTTTGAGTTTTTGATCAATTTAGCGACAATTTGATCGGTGCCTAAAAAGTATGGAATTTGATACCCAGTCCGATGCATGCGGATGTAACAACGTGCTGTTGTCATTACTATAACTTTCAGATTCGTCGGCACCTTGAAACAATTGAAATGCTCTGCAGAACAAGTTTGCAGTATCCAATGTGCCATGCCATTAAATGTGATAATTTAACATCTAGCATTACACAAGATCTGTCTCCTAGATCCCAGACTCCGAAACGGAATCCGCTACTGGCCGGTAACCCTGTGCAGGGTACAAAAAGCCACAAAATACCCATGAATATGAAGTTTCTTGGTGGTTTTAGGTTACTCAATGTGTACTGTATGAACAAACGGCAGATGTCTGGATTTGTGGAGTAGGAGAGGCATCGAAATCAAATTGATAATGAGATATGGAAATCTGAGACCGATGTTACAGACATCATTTTATTTCACCGCTGAAGTCATGCAACAGGTTGCATTTATACTTCATTAGTTCTTTACAGCTGCTGACAATACCGGATTGCCATTCACATTGGATCTGGATCTCTTCCATCTTGACTTAACTCCTGCTGAGGATCAGTTTAACCTTTTGCACTCCAGACATGAAAAGGTGATTAGTTGTGCCGGTAAGGTGCTGTTACGTGTCAGACTTGCCCCATTCCGAGCACACACACACACACACACACACACACACACTTGTGCTTATTTAGCATGGGCACCTCAGGCAGTTTGAGGCCAGAAGCGTGACAAGGCAGATGCACCACAGTTCCGCATGTCTAACTCCAACCAGACACTCACAATTTGTCTCTCTCTGGGTCTCTTTGCTTTATATCCTCCATTTTTTTTTCAGTCTCTTTGTAAGTTTAGGCTGATAGCAAAGGTCAAAAATAGGTCTAAAATGCACTATAATATGAACAACAAAAATGTTACAATAATGACAGCTATAAAAAACAGTAAAAATGTTTTTAAAAAAAATCAATCAATCATTTAGAGTGCTGGATAGTTAGCTCACGCAGGGAGAAGTCAGACTGCATCCTCAGAATAACCCATTTCTTGACACCTGTGAGGAGCCTCCAAGTCAAACACACCAAGGTTGATTAAAACATGACCATAACAGGAAATTTGCAGTCAAAATCAAACTTGGGGCTGAGGTGAAACGCGAAACGCTGAAATCTGGCAGTCATTGAGGGGAGAAGATTGATTGTCTTGGATTAAACACACTCATCTCAGATTTCATCTTGGACCAGGAACAGGGCTGCCCCTACTTTAAATGTCATTTTTGGCTTCAATTCGATAGTTAAAATTAATTAAAATTGACATTTATTTGTGGTTTGTGCAATATTGTTTAAAAGTAGGATTCCAAATTTTATGTACTTGATCTTTACTTTAGCTGTCTTCCAGGTTTGGAAAGACAAGCATATTTCCTATATTGTGTTTCCCCACATGCCCTCCCCATTATGTATATGTCAACATGCATAAATGCATACATGCAGGCATATGAATGAACATTTGGTCTGCGGGTTACTGACCCATTTGCAGGTGTGAATATGTGTGTGCGTGCCTGCAGACAAGAACAGTCCATGGCAGTACTGACACCGTTTCCTGTCGGTTTTCTCCAGCCCCTCCCCATCAGTTTTACTTTCCTCTTTTCCCTCTGCCTCTGTCAGCTGTTGAAGAAACGTGTGAAGAAGGTTAGGAGATACCCTCCCCTGCATATCCCTTTTATTCTCTTAGATTTTTTATGGCTCTGCAAAAAATGTTTTGGACATCCGCTGCTGCAGATAATTAAAGCATCTGTTTGCCCAAATTACAAAGACAAGTCTTAGAGTCTACAGCCATGCTAGTAGCTCTGTGAGGTGCTTTGAGCTAAATGCTAACACTATAATGTCATCATGTGCACAATGACAATGCTAGCATGATGAGGTTTAGAAGGTCTACTCTTTATTAGTCTCGCATTGCCAGATCTCCACAGATCTGCAGAGGAAGGTCTGGCTACTCAACACAACGTTCTGGGATAGGAGTAAAATGTGCTCTGGTTTATTGCCATTTCTTTAGACCTTTTTGCTTTAGACCTCTGCCAAATAGCCAAGGAAGGAACTTGTTTAGGTGGAACTTGTGTACATTCAAAAGTTTTTTTAGTCGTGCAAGAGAAAATTCAGATTGGACAGATAATTTAACTGTCTGGATTTACCCTGCAGAGGTCCGAGAAACTGTTAACCCTAGTTCACATAAATCGTTTACAATGCCAACACAAAGAAAGCAGAAGGTGAGGGACATCCGGAACCTACGGTGGCACTGGAACAATCTAGTAAATGAAACGTTGTCAATATAGACTAACTATTTATATATAGTACATGTTTACCATCTTAGTTTAGAAAGTTTGCATGATACAGTTGCTAATTAGCACTCAAAACAGAGTAGGCCTATAGCTAAAGCCGATAGTCCTAGATGAAAGGTTCAGGAATGACAAATGTTATTAAAATTCCTCTGAGGAGGGACATTAATGTCTCTACCAACTTTCATGCCACTCAATCATTAAATACTTGGTGAGAGATAGTATTTCACTTCAAAACCACCAATGGTAACCTTGTGGTAGCAGGAGGGGAAAAGTTGGGGGATCTCCAAAGTCAATAGGATTCATGGTCTGGGAACCATACATGTCTACACAATTGTTTGTGCTAATTCATTGAGTAAATGTAGAGATAAAAGGTCAGGAGATCACAAAAGTCATTGGGATTCATTCTCTGGGGACTGTGAATGTCTGTAAAAGATTTCACTGGAATCCCCAGTACTTGTTGGGGTAGTCTGAACCAAAGTGGTGGACCGACTGACAACAAGTCTGGCTAAAAATGATGATGCTGATTTTAAAATACATGGGACAGGAATGAGTCCATTAAGCCACAAAATAGTTTCCTTCACCTGTGAGTTTATGAAAAACACAACTTAACTTTTACTGTTCATTGTTAAACTGTGAGAGCGTTATTCTTCATAGTGCCAGTTTGTCATCCTAAGTCCACAGGGTATAATGAAAAGTGGTGACAGTTATATTGGCTTATTTGGAGGACACTGTCAGATGGGAGCCTGTGTGTCTATGCCATGTGTATCTCTTCGATCTATTTCCTCTTTAGACGATTATCAATCACAGTGTGGTCTGCTCCTTTTTCAATGCAGGTCAGGCTCAGCAGACAAAAAAGCTGCCCGTCATGCTCTGTGCAGTGTGCACATATTTCACCAAATGCTAATTTTGTCTGCTTTCCAATACCATGCCCAGTGCAAAAAAAAGTTATGATAAGGTGTGGCCTCCGCCAACAACAGTGGGAGAGAACAGGCTTTAGCTATACCTAACTGACCTGAAAAAAGTAACTACTTTTCTTTCTTTTTCTAAACAGATTTTACAGAAAGCTTAACGTTGTCTTTGTGTCAGATGATACAAACAAGAGATGTATGAAATATTCAAATCTCTCCTTCAGTGACTGACTTCTCGAACGGTTAGAATAAAACAGAGGTTTAATAATGTATCGGAATGTGGAAATGCAATGCAGCGTTTGTCATAGCAGAAACATTTGATCTGCACCTGGGATAAGTTGCTTTCACAACTTTCACACCTGCACGCCCTAGTCTTGTTTGGTGTGTGTTTGTTTGTCTGCATGGCAAGAAGAGAGAAAAAAAAAAGGAGCCGCACAAAAAGAAAAAGAATGGGAAGGAAAAAGGTTTTGTGAAAACAATAAAAGAGATGAAACCAAGACAAACAAAAACAGAAGAATGCATTGACGCAGGCGGCTGAAGCTCCATGCAGGATGTTGTACAGGGCCTCTATCGCTCAGCCCTCTTCTATTTTCCCTCAGCACAGTTGCTTTTTCAATCACCCAACAACACTCCAAGCCTGCAAAGCATTAAGTCCTCCTTTAACACTCTTCTCCCAATATCTGTTTTACAGGCCAATGAGTCAGGACCAGGAAGACTGTTGTACTAACTAAGATGCATCCTTACCGTTTTTCCTTTGTGTTGGCTTCCCATTATTTAGCATGAAATAACTAATCTTTCTTTGTTAGTTAAGATTTTTCTAATAGCAATGTGGAAGGTTTTGTGGGTGCAACACAGCCTCTGAACTGCTTGGCATTACATGGTTGTAGCAGGTGAGATAAATTGAGGCTCTAAAGTAGTCCTGTGCATTTAGAACACTGATGTTCATTCACAAGGCTCAGCTGCCAAGCGATGCACAGACACATGGGAAATAAGCCATCATTACTGACTATTGCTCATTTATCTTTAAATGGCTGCATTTAAACATAATTATCTCTATTGCAGAGCCCATCAAGACGGGATGACTTAGGATGTGTGTGTGTGTGTGTGTGTGTGTGTGTGTGTGTGTGTGTGTGCTTACACATGTGCCGTTAAGCCTGAGGAGAGCTAGAAAATTGAGATGATGACGTTCCACGTTTTTCTTGGTCTGAAATTGCTGTATTTTTCACTCTCTCTCACATTAACACACACACACAACAGATGTTTTCATGTGTACCGCCTTGTTTTTACAGCTTTGAAATAGTCACGGCCCCTTCTGATAATTCATCTAATGCGCTGTCGTGTTGTGCTCCGACCCGTAACTTCATGCTTGTTAGTGGACTGATCCGCTGTCTGAAAGAGCAGTCTACGTTGAGTTAACCATTATCCATGTTTGGCGTCTTTTAATATACATTTTCAGGATTAATGGATTAATCTGAGGTTTTTTGCTGAAAACAGCTGCTTTTGCTTCTGGAAATGAGGTTGTGAGGCTGAACCACAAAAGTAAAGCAGTGGGCCCTAAATTCAAAACAATGAGCTAAAAAACACTAAAGCGCTCTGAACTCAGGGCAAGTCAAGGCAGCTTTATTTATATAGCACATTTCAGCAACAGGGCAATTCAGTGTACAAAACAGTTAAAAAATAAAAACAGCTTAAACACAAGAATAAAAGTTACAATGCAGTTTAAGAAATTAAACATTAAAGAAATGAACAACCATTTAAAGAAAGGCAACATCAAAAGGAAGGTCTTCAGCCTTGATTTGAGGGGGAAACTACAATACGTCAATACGATCGACCCCTTTCAAATTACACAGACATTAGTCTCACATTGCCAGACCGTCCTCCACAGCATTCCGGGATGGGAAAAAAAAAACGTGTTCTGGTTTATTGACATTTCTTTAAACCAAACACAATTGTCTTGGGGGGCGCTGTGCGCCGGGAAGAGCCACAATGTTGCTGCAAATTAGCCTCGGGAAGGAACTTCTTTTGGTAGAACATTTGTACGTTCAAAGGTTATTTTAGTCGTGCAACAGAAGACTCAGATTGGACAGATAGTCTAGCTAACTGTCTGGATTTACCCTGCAGAGATCTGAGGAGCAATTAACCGTAGTTTCAATAAATCAACCGTAGTTTAGAAGAAGGTAAGGGGACATCCGGCAAAATTTCCGGCAGCACCTGAACAGCCCCAGAAGTAAAACGTTGTTAATATAGACTACACAGACTTTAACTATTTTAAATGAATGAACGTCCGTTTCATTCAAGCCGTTGTCAGATGAGTTGATACAAATTTAATTAAGCCTATCAGCTCCACAAAATTCTGTCTGTATTAGTCAGTATGGCTGTGTTTACAAAATGGTGTAGTCTGGCGACATTTGCGTGCAGCAGCTCGAGTGATGTGTTTTACGTCACTGCTAGATTTTATCTTGTTAAAATTACAAGATAATTACCCTTTCTGAAGAGTCCATTATGTTTTTTAATCCTCCGTGTGTGTCCTCCTGGATTTGACTGGTTAGCAACCGTGCAGAGGAGGGGTGGGGGTGGTGCACAATCGCCAAAGACTTGCATCATGTGGATTAACGGATCAAATACTCCGTATGTAAACTTGAATGTAGTTGTATTACTACTGGTGTATTTTTAAATAATTTGTATGCCCCATTTTACTTGGACCCAACAACTATTCACACAAAATTATTTGCCCATAAATGTAGGATATCATTTAAAATTAGCTTTAAATGACTTTGGGCCAATGAGCAATCAGGCCTCATTGTGAAGATGTGGAAGTCACCCAAAAGCTGTTTAAATGAGCTATGCAGCTTCTATAGAAAATGCTTCACTGGCCACACAATATGTACAATAGCCTAAAAGGAGGAGGAATGTGTGCAGCAACATGTTCAATGTGATGATTAGGCTGGATCCTATACAAAACAACCCAGCTGGAGGGTAGCTACCAGTCCGGAGGCACTTGTAGCACAGGTGCAGCTCTGGTGTCTCCCTCAACTAAAAAAAATATCTCGACCCTGTGACATTCAAAGAAAAACAAACACTAAGCTGTGCACCGATGGTGGCCATGGTTATTCTTTCCGTTTTTCTGCTTCAGCATTTTTTCAGGGCAGCCTCCCCTCACAAAGCTACAAAGCAAACAGAGTAGTGTGAACACGGAGTGGAATAAGAGTAAACACGGGTTGTTGTGACGTGTGTGGTGAGTGAGTGACTGTGTGTGTTGGACATTCCTGATATTGAGCCTGTGGTGCTATTTCTTTTCTTGCAGGGTGAGATGTTTTGAGAAGCCTGGTCCCCCACCCAGGGCTCACCTGTTGAGCCATGACAACAAAACAAATGGCTTCCATAGCTGCTCTCAGTGACCTTTAACCCCTGGGCTTTGAGTTGCCCTGCAGTTTGAGAAGCCTTCCTGGTTCAATAACATATTTTGCCCCAGAGCAGCTAAAGCGCTTAGCTGTTTAACACCTGTGGCTCCATCCGTTGAGCTCCAACACAACTGCTCATATCTTCCCTATATCCTCGCACAATGTGCAGTCGTTTGTCATGCTTGTTTTTTGGACACCTGAACGCAGCGGCAATTTGTTAGATTTGTGTGCGACTGACGAAAGCTGCATGAGTCTGAATCTGTCTTGGAACCATTTCAGGATTTGAAGTTCTGAAAAAAGTTAGAACAGAAATTAAACAAGTCAATGAATATATGTGTAGACATATTTACAAGCAAACCACATTATTAGTAAAACCATAATTTACAGTACTACTGCACTTGGCTTTTTGCATGCCTCTAAAAGGATTGGGCAGATACCAGTCAAACATGTCTGTATTTTCATATTCATTTTGTGCAGCTGCTTGTTCATTTTCTAGTGCATTCATCAAGCCATTTAATGTAACTGTGGCTTCTGCAGCAGGGTGCCAAATAGAAAACAAATTACATTACTAGCTTGGTAATTTAACAAATTAATGTGACAATGTGACATTACAGAGATGTAAAGTATCTGGCCGGGATATAAAATGACAACACAATAAACCACACTGTGCCACATGCTTATTGCAAGGTAATGTCAACCTAACAACTTCAATGAACTAATTTGTAACACAAATATTTAAATAGAAGATGTGAACAGAGCTATGTTGGCTGATGTTAATCTGTGGGATGACAGTTCTTAGCGGAAAAAAATACACAACTTAGAGAGCTGATCAAAGTTAGTAAAGTTATACAGATGTGTGCCCCCAGAGGTTTATTGTTGTGTTTGTGAACCCAAAACATTTGAACAGCAGTACTATATACTTTCTCCTCTCTTCTCCTAGCCAAGTCTTTCTTCCCCCAAACCCACTTCCACTTCCTTGCACTACACCAACTGTGTCATTGTGGACACATCCACCTCCGATGTGCACGCCTCTAGTTAAACATGCACTGCTCATCAGCCTCTAATTGGAGAAAATGACTCCACACTCACACATGAGTACAGTCAATCTGAGGCAGATATTCACTCACCTACTGCATGATTGGTTTGTTAACGTGTGATGTGCAGATTTATGAGCAGCAGGACCTATAAATGTTACTTTGTGGCCCATTCTCGGAAACCTTGAGGAAACACACTATTTTCCTTCACACCTAGATGATGTGGTATAACCACAGGAACGACCACACATACTCTATGTGCACTCACATAACGGTATGCAGATGCTTACACAAGTGCACACACACAAAGATATTGAATGCAGTTAGGTAACTATTCTGTCATGTGGAAACAGTTCTCTGAGAGGCATGAAACATTCATAGACTCCTCATTCAGATTGAGAAACAGTTAGGCCCTGTGAGTTAGGTCTGCAGCATACCACTAGGAACACGTAATTGCTTGTATCAAGCTGAGACAGATGCACCAAAATGCTGCAATCCAAGACTGTACTGCCAAACGTCCAACAAACAACAGCAGCACCTGCCTGAAATCTAAGAGTGAGTGTAGCATAATGCCTTGGCTTCAGAGAGGGCATGAGTATTTTAGGTGTATGCGTGTGTGTGTGTCTGTATGTTCCTTCAGGAGTGATCATGATGAAGCAGGGCTAGCATTAGGTCACCAGTTCTGCTGGCGTCTCTACAGCTGCTGGGCTTGACTGGTTGAGACATGTCCACATATGGAGGTTCTTGCTGCTCACAAAATATTTCAGATGAACAGCACTTTGCTCTGAATTGGAACCAGAAATATTACTTTCTGGGTTATAATGGGTCAGATGATTGGCTACAGCTTTTTGGAGGTTTTTTAGACTCAATTACAGATATTAAATGCAGATGATGCGGCTCGAGTTTTGAGTTCTGTATACTGCATGAAAGATGTTTTCATCAAAGTCAGATTCCAGTTTTTGTCAAATTACTACTACTACTACTACTACTACTACTAGTATTTTTGTCCATGATGCAGTTTTTTTCACCACCTTTAAAACTGTGGCTAATCACACTTCGGCAAGGACAACGTCAATCGGCACAGGACAAAATCTGCCTCCTAGCTTCCCAAAAACTTCTATGGAGCAGAAATAATCTCAAACACTTGCAATTGAGTCCAACCAAAAGTAAACACTGACGGGCGAAGTCAAATATTGTCTTTGTGTCAAGAACACAGTAGGCAGAATGGCAAAGAGAAAAAGAAAAAAAAAAGAAATTTGACCAACAAGGTGCAGAGGCATTCCTCAAAAAGTCAGGGAAGGAAACATGAATAGAGATTAACCGTATTTGGAATTTAATATCCTACTCCCTGTCTGTCAGTGCTGTTGTGTGTGTGTGTTTTTAAACACACAACTTCAGTCTATGAAAAAAGATGTTATGATTTTAAGTGGAAGACACCCCTTACATGTGTGCTTCAGTTACCATCAACTCTCTGAAGATGCTAATAATGTCACTGTAACTGTGTGGCTGTTAGAGCTGATCTTTGTGAATTGGACTGTTTTTGCAGTAAGGCTCATCTGCATAAAAAGGGGGCAATTTTGCACCAAAAGTTTGCAAATTACATAATTTAAATAGCTGCAGTTAGCACAGAAGCACCAACGGCCAGCGCAGTTAGGGTGAATTTCACACACACACACACACACACCACACACACACACACACACACACACACACACCACACACACACACACCACACACCACACTCACACACCACCACATAACCACCTTCCTTTGTACTCCACTTCCACAACCAGAAACCCTTACACACAGTCAAACAGTATCAGTGCTGTTGCTATTCCGCTGAAGCTGCTGGGTGCGAATCTGTGCTGTGTTTAGCGAAGAGAGATTGTGTATTTTGAGAGTGTATTGGGAGTACAGCAGGTCAATAAATATTTGATGACAGTGCCACCTCGCCTCAGTGCCCAAGCCCAAGCAGATGATCTCCTGACCTTC
Organism: Etheostoma spectabile; assembly: GCF_008692095.1. NCBI lineage: Eukaryota > Metazoa > Chordata > Actinopteri > Perciformes > Percidae > Etheostoma > Etheostoma spectabile. The sequence continues at coordinate 25,385,616 of NC_045736.1, forward strand.
AGACACCCAGGGCCAGATGAATTATTAAGAGCAGAGCTGTCAGTCATGAGCACCGGGTCAGCTCCAGGTGGAATAGAGAGGGAGGGCTATCTGTGATCACATCTCACTCAGATGTCAATCACCACACCACCACCTACTGATTGGACACTTTGACCGAGAGGAAAAGGAGTTTCTGTAAACATAGCAGAATTATCTTTGTAATAAATGCACAATGTAAGTGTTATTCAGTATTCATAGATAGTGAAAAGATGTATAGATACGTTTCCTTTTCATCTTTTAGCATGATGATGGATGCTTATGATCTGACATCAAAGATTAATGTGATTCTTTTATCATTGTGGAGTTAGGAATGCTTCCTGCATCATATTGAAAGCCTGTCTTTTGATATGCCAAATGTTTCAATTGTCGTTGAAGAGACTTCTGCGTTATATTATCTTATTATTTCCTGCTCAGATATTTTCAATGGCATGAGTGTAATGTCTAATGTTTGATGAGATTATAAATGATTGTTCAGGATTTTGCACATGGTGTGGAGTTCCTGTGGTCCAGCGAGGGACAGCTATTATTGAACAGCAACTATTAAACTAATTGGGATCTGCTAAGCTTTGTTTGGGTGGAACCCTACAATTTCACCTCTCAGCTGTTAGAAGCGGCTGTGTTTGTGCTAGCCCATATGGATTAATCAATGAGTGTGTGTGCTGGCAAACGGGACTTGCTGAGAATGTGATCCGATGCCTGCCTTCACCTTTGAATATGTGTGTGTGAATATGAGGAGAGAGTGTTTGTGTGTTTGTGTGTGTGTGTGTGTGTGTGTGTGTGTGTCTGCATATCGGTCTGTGTGGACTTGTGTATCTGTCAGCTTTTCCTGAGGCCTGTGGTCCTGGAGGCTGCCTCAGCCCGGAGTAACCTTCTCGCATGAAGGTGTCGCATGTGATACTTCCTCAGGCCTTGGCCAAACATCACTCGATCCCACGTCCAACACTCCAGCCTGATCCCTTCCATTGCCCGTATTCTCTTTCTGAATTCCCACCACCGCCGCTGCCGCCACCTTACCACTGCTCCTTCCCTTCTCCCCGCACTGGACATTTCCTCGCCACCCCACCCTGCTCTCTGCTCCAGCCCCAGCAACAGCTCGGCTCAACTTGCAGCTGATCGGCACTTTTGCTTTGTTTGGCTGTGACTGGATGCTGTAGCTGGGTGACATGGGAACAAGGCCAGCTTCTCGGACCAGAGAAGATTGTGTCTTAGGCTGAGGCACACATTTTAAAAGTTATGTTTTTACAGAAAGAAAACAAGATTAAACTGTTTTGATTGTGAACTTTAAGGATTCATGAATAGGAACTCTCATTTCTCTCCGGGAAGTTCAAAGTTTAGGGTCAGCTACTATACACATTTGAAGCTGGGTGCGTTTCGGAGACTTGCTAAGCAACAACTTCAGCAGGACATACTACATGTGTGCTGAGTTGAAGGAAGGACTCTTTCGTCCACCCTGCTGCACTTTTATTACTTTGTTACTATTGCTAAAATTGGCAAACATTCAAGAAACAAGAATGATCATTCTCAAAAGTCATAAGAGAGGAAATTATTTGACTAGCACGTAACTTACTTTATTAATCCTTTCTGAGTACTTACTGCAATTTAACAAAACCACACACATTTCAGAATTAATCCATGCATCCATGAAAGATTTCTATCAGACCAAATCTCCATCTGAGACTCAGTATCCACCTTGTCTTTCTGGCAAGCTTCTGTGTGCTGTTGACTGCAGGTTTTCAACCATGATAAGCAGGGACAACAGCAGGGCATCTCATTTTCTTAGTGAGTTTAATGCTGGCAGGCCCCTCTAATCAGATCTCTTGGGGGCCTGATTGATTTAATAGCGCTCGTGAGTGACAGGTGACATTGTCGTTTCTCAAAGGCAGATGTCCGTGAGAAGAGGTGGGTTGGCGTGGTTGATACACAGCAGATTGCCTCCAGCTGTCATTGTGCGGTTGGAAATGAAGGGCTAAGGATGTTCCTTTGCTTGTATCTGACAAACAACATTAAACTGAAGTGAGTCTTATGGATTGGACTTCAAAAGAAGCCGATTGGTATGACAATCACAAAATGAACGGTGGAGATGAATGTTTTTTCTCCTTGTGGGTTGGCATGAGAAGGTTGGAGGAAGGGTATCACATTAATGTGATGTGTCCTTGAACAAGGAAGCACATGCATCCTTCAAATGTGCACACAGACACACACACACACACACACACACACACACACACACACACACACTCTCTCTCTCTCTCTTGTTTACAATATAAAGAAATTATTCTCTTTTTTCAATGAGAGTAATTAAGCCAGCAACAGTCTTATTGCGCCCAGTGGACACAGACTTGTGTTTATTTCAAACACAGTGGCCCCTGTGCCGTCTTTGCTATCTCAGATATGGGTGTCAGGGGAGGCATTCTGCTCAGGGCTTGGATTCTTATGGGTTTCCTAAGTGAAAAGACAGGCCCTGCCAGGATTACTCCTCCACTTTACTGCAATGGTTTTTCCAGTGACTGGACACTTGCATTCACTAAAGGTCTTCTGTAAGGGTTCTGTGCTGTCAGCACTTTTTTGGACAATGCCTTCACAAAAGCTCATGTTCAACACTGGTCTGTCTGCTTTTTACATCTCTTGTATCTGGCAGAGAAAACTAAGACATATTTCATGTAACTTGCTATCAGCGTGGACCACGGAATCATTTTTCAGTGTCTAATGTCTCAAGCAGTGCATTACTTTATGACTTTATGTAGAAGCTCAGAAAAAATAATCAGCCATATCATTTTACCTCCATCAACACAGTGAAATATTATCAAGTTAAAAACCCAGGTGTCGGATATGATCAATCACGGGTCCATTTTTGTAACCTGTGAGGAAGACATGTGGCTGGTATCAGTCTCTTTGTCAAATGATCTCCCCTACTCCATGTCTTGCTTGATTTTCAATTTCATATTTCTCACACTCTTGGTGTCTCTTTAACACATAACTCTATCCATTACTATTTCCCCTATTCACCTTTACCATTTCTCATCTTGTCTCTTGTCTTTGTTTTTGTCCCTCTCTCTTTCCTCTTCTGTGCATCTTCCCTCTGCTGCTGTGTGGCTGGTCATCTTGTCACAATCAAACTGCTTGTGCTGGTGTGTGTGTCTCGCAGTCGCACCTATGGGGTTTTGGATTTCTGTCATTGCACAAAGAAACACTTTAATACAATAACACAAAATTAAACCGGGCACAACCAATTAGCACAAAGCCTCATGGGCACAGCAGTAACATATATTACTGAACAAATTCTCCATTCACTGTTTGAAATTACCCTGTGATACTGTAATACACAAATAAACAAATAATAAGAAATTAGAATTTCAACCCTCGAGCATTGATTCTCCACTGTGCTCATTTTATCACCCAATCAACTATGTCTAACTCATGATAAATCAATAATTTCTTAATTCCAATGACTTTTTCCTCTCAGGATGAGAATACCAGATAATTACAGTAGACGAATCCAAGGAACATACTTCATCTTGTATTTCAGTGGGAGGCTCTAAGAAAGAAATTGAGGGAGAGATTGAAAAAGAGTTTGGCGGCTGTGATGTTGAACTTTTACCCAGTTCCACCTGGCTGCGGCGGAGGGCTTTTCTGCCATGACCGGCCCTTGGGATCTGGTGCTCAGCGGAGCGGACCTTGCATATGGGCTGTGATCCTGGGTGTGTGTGTGTTTATATGTGTGTCTGCAGAGACAGCTGTCCAGCTCATCTTCCCCCCTTGTGGCCTGCTACATTTATAATTAACCCAGATGACCAGGTGGCTATGTCCCTCTGTCCCTGCCAAGGCATGCTTGTTTCTGACCTCTGAACTTCTATCAGACATTCCTCGGCTCATGTTTACCGCTCATGTACTGCTTGGTTGACCAGACATATTTGCCCTGGTTTTGGAACAGTACTCTGTGGATACATAATGAAAAATTATACAAGATAGAGTAAGGGCAACAGTTCTGAAGTCGGGATTGTCGGGAAGTTGAACAGTGTCGGAAACCCTGTCCCTCCACAATCAGACAATTTACTGTACAGTCATGCTCGAAGGTTTTGGCACCCCAGGTCAAAATTTGTATCAATGTGCATAAAGAAGCCAAGAAAAGATGGAAACTTTTCCAAAAGGCATCAAATGACAGATTAGACATTTATATAATATGTCACAAAAAGTTAGATTTTATTCCATCATTTACACTTTCAAAATAACAGAAAACCATAAAATGGTGTCTACAAAGGTTTAGGCACCCTGCAGAGTTAATACATTGTACCCCCCCCCCCCCCCTTGGCAAGTATCACAGCTTGGAAACGCTTCTTGTAGTCAGCCAAGAGGTTTTTTTCAATTCTTCTTTGAGGTATCTTCGCTCATTCGTCCTTACAAAAGTCTTCCAGTTCTTTGAGATTGTCTGTCATGCACTTCTCTTTTAAGGTCTATCCAAAGGTTTTCAATTATGTTGAGGTCAGGAGATTGTGAAGGCCATGGCAAAACCTTCAGTTTACGCCTCTTGATGTAATTCACAGTGAATGTTGAGGTGTGATTAGGATCATTATCCATTTGTAGATGCCATCCTCTCTTTAACTTCAGTTTTTTCACAGATGGCATCAAGTTAGCGTCCAAAATTTGCTGAAATTTTATTGAATCCATTTTTCCTTCTACTCGTGAAATGTTCCCTGTACCACTGGTTGCAATATAACCCAAAGCATAATTGATCCACCCCCCTGCTTAACAGTTGGCCAGAGGTTCTTTTCATTAAATTCTGTGCCCTTTCTTCTCCAAATGTACCTTTGGTCATTCTGGCCAAAAAGTTCTATTTTAACCTGATTGGTCCACAGAACAGGGGGAAGATTTTCTTCTGATGACTCTTCCATGAAGACCATATTTGTACAAGTATCTCTTTATAGTGGAATGGTGTACCACTATTCCAGTGTCTGCCATGTCTTTCTGGATGGATTGCGCAGTCAAAAGTGGGTTTGGACTTGCTTTTCTCACAATCCTGCGAGCTGTTCTGTCTGATATTTTTCTTGGTCTTCCAGATCTTGCTTTAACTTCCACTGTTCCTGATGACTGCCATTTCTTAATTAAATTCCGAACAGAGGATATTGGCATCTGAAAACGCTTTGCTATCTTCTTATAGCCTTTCTCCTGCTTTTCAATTTCAGTTTTCTAGACAACTGTTTAGAAGAACCCATGGTACTGATTGTTGGGGCAAGGTCAGATGAGTCTGGGCATTTAAAACTTTAAGATTGACATCAACTGGTCTTTCCAGACGATGATTGAGAACAATCCATTACGCTGTAAGGTCTCAGCTTTCTAAAGGGGCGGTGCATGCTAGAAACTCTGCAGGGTGCCCAAACTTTTGCAGACGTCATTTTTTTGTTTTCTGTTATTTTGAAAGTGTAAATGATGGAAATAAAATCTAACTTTTTGTGACATGTTATACAAATGTCTAATCTGTCATTTGATGCCTTTTGACTGAACATTGTTCAGTATTTGCACCATTGTGATCAGGTTATTTCTTCCATCCATTTTGGGTTCAATGTTTAGCAATGGCCCAACAGGTCGACAGTCAAAAGCCCAGAGTAGACAGACAGGCTGTATGGGTCTGGACCTGCATGATTATAGTCACAGTCCTTTTAGCTAAACTTTGGCTTCACAAGTGCTCTTGCTCCTCTCCCAGCCTTTCCTAACTCAACGCCCGATTCCTCTGCATGTCATTGCCATGGTAACATTAGATTTTTCCAGATGTGTCGAGGACATTTAGCTATTTACAAGCTTTCATCTTCAAATATGTCCATACAGCCAATAGCGCTGCTCACCTATGTCAGTCCAGAATAGGTTGAAACTCACACATTCTCTGTGCCCTTCTTTCGTCACCCTCATAATGGTACAAAGGGGGCTGAGGGCAGGACTGGGACCCAAGGTTGGCGAACAAGGCCTATCCAATTTCTGTTGTGTAACAGTAATACCTCCAGGCTTCCTGTGCACATGTTCTGTGTAATGCTCATGTCCTGGTGATTGGGTGGGCCATTAGAGGACATGAGGCAAGTGAAACTCTACCTGATTCATACTTCCTCCCACTTTTGCTGCTGCAAGTTAGAGCTGGACTTCAAAGTTGTCTTACAAGTGCAATTGGATGAAGAGTTGATTGCCCTGCAAACACTGCCTCTTTGTTTGGCTTTGAAATGAAATCTGACTTGGACGTTTCTCATTTTCTGTCTTGCATTATTTCATACTGAACTCTATTTTGAGGTCAGTCATTCGGCACCTTGCTTAGAAACACACAGGCATGATGCAGCAGAATGTGACCCTTTGTCCTGACACCTCTCTTTTTCACTGCCCACACACCCATGTGCTCCCTCCCCTTCTCCTATCTCTTAAGGGCAGGACCATGGCACACTAATCTCCCTATACCCGCTTTACACTTCTGACTGCCCCACCCTGACCCCACCTCGCCTCCCCGTGTTTGCTTTGGCACTCCACGGGACATCCGTCACAGCACCTGCCACTGCGGCCGGCAGCCTGCTTTCACCCATACTCCTTCAAGCGTGCTAAAGGCTGAGCCACATGTCCCCAGCACCCTCTAAATGGGTGACAATTCCACTGTCCTCGCCTGTCTGGATTAAGCACCAGTACAATCCACTCTCTATGCCCCTGTGGCTGGTCCAAGGGGAGGGCGTGGGGAAGGCGTTAAAAGGGGGGAAACAGGTGTGTGTTGTTTTTTCTTAGCTGTCCCCTAGGCTCCCACACAAAACATTCCCCTCTGTCCCAGCAAAGTAGCACTGGGGTTACTCGGAAGGGTCACAAACTAAGGGGCTAATCATAGTCATGGCAGTAATTAATTGAATTGTTTTTTTTAATTTTTTATTTTTTTGTGGCTACTAGACATAATATCCTGTGGCTACAGCCTGCTGAATGTCACAAGATTTCAGGATCTAAATTTCGATATGCCATCCACTTTACACATCCGGTGGTCTACATAAAGACATTTTGAATGGCCAAAGTAGAAAAAGGCCTAGCCTTTTGGGGCCTCTGTTGCTTCGTCCCTTAGTAGAAAGTAACCTAAGGATGAACTCAGCACAAAAACTAGTCAAAATGACTGGCACCTCTTGATATCGGCATCAAGGCCTCTTTGTAGGTACCCATATGTGCAGCGTAGTGACCCTGCATTGCCACAACCAGAACAGACTGAAAGGGTGAGAAGCTGCTTTTGTCCTCAGGGGTCTGTAATGGACTGATAGCATCGTGCTGACCTCTCTCCGTCCCCACCTGTTTCTTTTCCTCTCTTTAGTCTGCTGGCTGTTAAAGGCCCCATTTAGGGCTGCTGATATTCCCAACCTTTGGCAATCAGCAACTGAGGGCCAGTGATAGGTGCAGATTGTGTGCTCTGATAGATGATGTAAGAGAATGGGGAGAATACACAGGAAACTCTTGTTCTTAGTGAACTCTGTCTTGAACTAGTATTACACATTCTGTAATGTTATATGGTAAGCATTTATCTTCACTGATACAAACTCAGAAATGGAGATTGAAGGACACAATTTAAATTACAATGTGGAGGTGATATCTGAAGGGTGGGCCAAACTGAAAACAAGCTCCTTTTCAATTTGTTGATGCATATCTATGAGTTAGATTCCTGCCAAAAGGTTGTACCAAAAAATGTGTTCACCCAAAAAAAACTTGTTTGTACATGAAAAACAATGTGTTGCACACAATCAAACTTGTTTGCAAACTGTCTTCAAACGTTACACACACATACACTTGTTTTAAAACTGTCCCCCAGAACGTTGCACTCAAATATCATTTACAAAGTCCCGATACAAACGGTCTCTGCTCCTCACAACAGCCCTCTCCTCGAGTACAAACAATTCCACACCCCTCTGTGGCAAATTTCTGCCAAAAGTCACTGATACATTGGGATAGTTCTGACTTTGTGACAGCAGGGGGCGCTCTCAAACATTGAAACGCCCGGTTTGGCTGAGGAAGACAGACGGCATTTCACAGCTAACACCATGAGCACCCCACAGGGAGTTTCCAAACTTTCACGGTGAAATATTAATATCTGACTATGCCATAACTATGCAGATAGAGCATTTACAATTTCAGTTAAAGGCACCGCTATGTCACGGCAAGGGACCATGTTACTTTCAAATCAAATATTGTTGTAGGCTTCAAGTGCCTATACATAGACAGTTATTTTTTTGTTAAAAAACAACCATAAACCCGAATTATGATCTGTTAACAATGCCTTTATCTTGGTATCCACTCTGGTTCTATCTATTTAAATACCACAATAAGGGAAGCTAACCAAGGGTCAATATTAATATTTCACCGTGAAAGTTTGGAAACTCCCCTGTGGGTGCTCATGGTGTTAGCTGTGAAAGAGCGCTCCCTGCTGTCACAAAATCAGAACTACTCCTAATGTATCATGTGACTTTTGGCAGAAATTTGCCACAGAGGGGTGTGGAATTGTTTCGTACTCGAGGAGAGGCTGTTTTGAGCGAGCAGAGACCGTTTTGTACTCGGGACAATTTATAAATGATATTTTGAGTGCAACGTTGGGGACAGTTTGTAAAACAAGTTTTATGTGTGTGTAACGTTTGAAGACAGTTTGCAAAACAACTTTTATTTGTGTGCAACACTTTTTTTATGTACAAACAACTTTTATTTGTGTGAAACACATTTTTTTGTGTACAACCTTTTGGCAGGAATCTAACTCCATACATATCAGTGCTGATGGCTTTGCAATCCTTGTGGACTTCATAACATCACCACCTTAGAAACTCCGCCTCTTAGACCAACTTGGAAGGGGATAACAGAGGAGGGATCAACCCTATGTCAGACCTCCCGTGGGGGTGATTAGGTCCCCCGACCAGTCTGACAGCCAACTTCATATCGTGACTCTTACTGTGTGTGAGAAGACCTCTGTCATTGCAACCCACAATGAAAGAGACCATTCCTTTCTCCCCTTGCAGGGCCATCTGACAATTCAATCTACCAGGCCAGCAGTAACATAATATCCTGCTTCTGATAGGGGCTCTCTCCCACTCTCTTTACCCCATTTGCTTTTCTTCTCTGTCTTTTTCTTCTTCTTGTTGTGGCAGGGATCTGCAGAAAGGGGTGAAGGTTGGCAGGGCAGGTGTCTGATTTTCATTAGAATTGCAAATAGGAGTGAGTGGACGCCCGATCAGATAAGAAGTAGAGGCAAGTACAATGAGGAAGAGGAGAGGGAAGAGAAGAGGAGACGGGAGGAGAGGAGAAGAGAGGTCGGTGTTTGGGTTCGACTGTTCTGCCTTTGATCCCTGTGGGGTACAGCCAAGGCTCATCTAACTCCCACCACACAGGGGACGGGACGCCTTACCTAACGTATTTTTCCTCCTTCCTTCCATCCATCCACTGGAGTCCCTATAGGTCAGAGCAAAGGGAGGAAGGGTTGATGACACACAAACTTGGTTAAAAACATCTTTACATGTTGTGATTTTTTCCTGTGATCTCCATATCACTAATATGTCACACCTCCTTGCCGCTATCCAGTCTCTTTCAAGCTTCCACATCTCATTTCAAAGGCATAATTACTTGGTGAACATTAAACTTCATTAAATCAGCTATTAACAATTTTGCAAAATTAAAGTAAATGGACTAGGGACGGAGCCGCTGAATAAGTAATGAACACTTGTATGGGCATATCAGCCACACAAACACACACACAAACACACACACACACACACACGCACAGACCGAGACCAGCTGTGCCCTAAAGCTGTCAAACCAAACAGCTGGACTTTGCAATTCTCCCCTCTCAGTGAAATATCACACCACATTTCTGGCACCAAAACCCAAATTAACAGAAAGGATTTGCTCAGCGTGTCTGAATAACCAAGTTTTGGAGGAAGGAGCAATCGGTAGGGTTGTGTGAAAATCAATGGGTTTGGGGAGTGCTTTGCCCGATTCAAGAATTTTCCATAATAGCCCTAAATTTAATCATTGTTTTCTATGTAATAGTTTTTTCTTCGACGTAGACATACCTTGCAGTCCCAATTGACAGCAATCTACACACTCCCAGATAGTGAAGTGTTGAAAATCATCAATTCCACTGGGCTTGTTGCCGTGGTAAAGGCTTGCAGCAACAAGGTTGGCAGGGTGTGTTTGTGAAAGGACAGGACAGGCCGGAACGAAGGAACAGCTATGTCAATAACGCCAAAATGGGAAAAACAAACACTTCTGGTTGAAGTGTCGTTTCAGTTATTTTTCCCCCTGAATAGTTTTCCCTCTGTAAATGTCCTCCTAGTATGCAGACTAAATAGCCAGACAAAACTTTTTTCCTGCAGATATTTCAGTATTTTTCCTCTACATGTTTGACGTATCCTAGAAAAACTGTAGATAAGACAACCTTTTGCTTGCTTTGCATTAACAGCAATTATAAAGGAGTTAGAAAAATCATGGTGAGTTACCCCTTTCCTATCTGTGCAGAGCCTCATGAGGCAATGTTAGCCTGCGTGGGTGAGCTGGCCCTGTGTTAAACTCTTCTCTGTCCCGGATCAAGTTTACAATTGTGCTTGGTTTAATAAAGCGGATTCCCCCGCAGATGAACATGGCTCTGGAGCACCTGGCTTTGCCCTTTTCCCTGCGGGATCTGTGTTCTCACGACACTGTGCCGCTCTGCAGCACCTGTTGGACGGAACTCGGGGAGCAGATGTTCCTGCTACATTCCATCCAAAAAAGCATGACTATTGATTTGAAGGAAATCCCTGCCAGAATCCATCATGTTGTTTGCTTCTGAAAGTGCTCTGCACCAATTTGTCCTGCTTTTAAATGGCTGGAAGTGCACATCCTTTTTGCAAGGCGCTGGAAGCTATTTGTCATTAGAAATAAATGATTGGTAAATACAGATAGTATCTGTATTACCAATCTGTCAGATACCCATGAACGTGTGCATTTAAACACACACACGATTATAAAACACACTTTTTTTCTGCCCTGCTCAGTAAACTGTCTCTGTCATACAAATCAACAATTTACTGCTATCTGATATCTCTCTTGGGACATAAATCGTATTCCCATGTCTTTAACGATCACAATAACGGCATTTACCATGAAAGGTGGTGTTTTTCCTGCCGCTGTGCTGACACAAAATGAGTTCAGCGTGACTCAGGAGATATGTATCGCAAAGCGTGTTTGCTGACGGATAGGAGTGTCCAAACCAAGCCGATTCGACAGCCTGACAAGTGGGTGACTTATGGAACAAATTGGCTGTACAGTGCATGGTTATCTTGTCACATGCAGACATACCTGACGGGCGGGGGGGGGGGGGGGGGGGAGAAACACAAGGGGAGTGAATGAGAGTGAGTGAGTGAAAAGAGTAAAGAGGGCATGTGACATACCTGCTGACATAGTTGGGGATAAGGTGGGAAAGTGAGTGAGTGGCAGGAACAAACGGTGAAAAATAGGTGCAGAAAAAGATGAGGACAAAAAGGAGGGACAATTTTGATACTTCTCGAAGATGAAAAAAGTGGGAAGCCCCCATTACACACACACACACACACACACACACACACACACACACACACACACACACACACACACACACACACACAACACACACACACACATCCCCAAACTCCCTCTCCTTGCCATTATCCCCAATGGCCAAAATAAGGCTCTGTCAGAGAACAGCCCATGCAGCTGCAAGCTCTAAAGTACTATTGGACAATTACTGGCTCTGGTTGCCTTGGCAATATGTTGCTTTCTTCCAAGCTATTCTACTTACCACAATGTTCAATAATATGAACAAAGCCAAGGAAAGGCCAAACAATAGACCTTTGAACATTGCCTTTCTCTCTCCCCTTTTCCCCAAAATGATGAATCCCCCCTTAATGACTTCAAATATCCCAGTTACAAAAACATTATTGAATGTTCTGTGCAACCCAGGGATTCAGGGGTGCAAGGCCACTTGTAGGGACTGAGGGCTCCCCAAACTCCCTCTCTTGGTATTGTGCTACTTTTTTTTTTATTAATGGGACATTAGAAGGGTCTGGCATGGGTGTGTGTGACATGTCCCGTGGACCGTTTGTGGCTGTTTGTGGGCAGTGTGTTTTGTGTGTGTGTGTGTGTGTGTGGTGTGTGTGTGTGTGTGTGTGTGTTTGTGTGTGTGTGTGTGTGTGGTGTTTGTGTGTGTCCTCTGCATACAGACCCCATCTGTTTGTTGGCCGGACACAGTCTGGGAAAGTGTGTGCAGGCGAAGAATTCACACACAGCACAAAGGTCCAATTATGAGCCCCCACTCGGAGAAGGAGAAGGGGGGTGGACGGGGGATAATAGGGGCTTGTCCATCTCGGAAGGGGGTATGATGGTTTCCTTGCCTCTCACCTCGCCCCGCTCTGTCTTCCCTGACCCACCACAAACAAAAATGTGTCAACAAGAACTGAGCATGCTGAAATTCCTTTGCAGATAAACAGGCCTGCTATTTGAGCATTATTTGTGCTGTAAATCAACAGTTGTAAAAACAAGGCTATATAAGAAATTATAACATGAAGCGTATATTCAAAATATACAAAACACAAATACACGGCATATACCTTCTACAAATAGTTTTAATCTCTCATGTACATGCAGAGAAAGTGCCACTTCCACTCTATGGTCCTTCTGTCTCCAGCTTCGTCTGATGTGAGTTTAATCTCTGGCGTCTAAACTGCTTCACCTTCAGTCCGACTTTAATGTAATAACTGATTAGATTAGCCAGTATAGGAAGAAAGTGATAGTAGCTCTGCTAGCGTCACCTTTCAAGCCCCAACGGTGGTTCAACTGGTGCCAGCTCAACTTGGAGTCCTTATCTTTAACTTTAGCCACACACTTTTTGCTGTTTGATTCAGGATTGTGACGTGCCTTTTTTATCTCAACAAAATGTCAGGCGACAACAATGCTTTACTTTGACATCACAGACCTGTGGTAGTTATGAGTCTAGACACTCTTTGATCCTACGTGTCCTGTTTGAAGCGGTCAGGACAATGTGTGAATTCCCTTAACGTGCTATCAGTGAAGAGCTGTGTGCATGGGTGCAAACCTTAACAATTGTGGCTTGGTTCTCGGCTGGGACCAAACAGCAAGACCAACGTGACCAAGTTAAAAATGATGAGGGTTGAGCTGTAGATAATTCACAATGTCAAAGACACTGTTAAAGTGTGCCTACCTCCAGCCTTCATACTGGGCCTATCAATCGTTTGCCAAACACCATAAAAATAGCCTTTTGCAGTCAATAGGTACATTATCTGAGAACTTTTGAAATTAACACATTTTTTGAATACAGGATAAGGTAGATCAGATTGCGATGCTCAAATTTGCATTTCCCATGGATGGCGAAGGCATGACCTGCCTTACCCTGTTTCTGGTTGGGAATTACTTGCTGCCTTTGTTAGTTGGATTGGTTTGGATTAGGCATTAGGCGGAAGATGTTTAAGGGTTAGGGTAAGAATTCCAGGGTAAGCCAATCAGAGCCAAAGTAGGGCCATGCCTTTGCCATCCTAGGAAAATAAATATTACTTGGGATGCTCTCCAAATGAGAAGGCTTCTGGATTTGTGTATTATCACTATGATACAAATGATACTACAAGGGAAGTATCTTAGTAATTATGAAGCTACCAGCAGCTGGTTAGCTTAGCATAAATACTGTAAACAAGGTGAAACAGCTAGCCTGCCTCTGTCCAAAGGTAAAAAGAATCCACTTTGTCATCACTGTGAGGTTGCTAGGCAACCAGCGGAGACTCGAGGGAGGTACTGCACCTGGCTAAGAAATAGTCCTGTGCATAAAATAAGAGATTTCTTTTTAATTACTGACCTTTAGAGCTGTTGGTACGGGGACTTTGTTATGTTAGGACAGAACCAGGCTAGCTGTTTCCATCCGTTTCCAGTCTTTATGCTAAGCTAAGCCAAGCTAACTGGCTGTTGAATCCAGTTTTATTTTAACAGGACAGAAATATAAATCTTCTCATCTAACTCTGAGCAAGACAGTGAATAATAATATTTCAAACTATAACTATAAAATTAAAGGTGATATCTATTTTCAGTATTTCAGTTTTATTTAACATTATAGATACTGAGGCGAGTAACACATATGATATTTGTTAGGCTTCCATTATAGCACTGTACTGGATGTATTCACAGATTTTCTGATTTGTAATAGTCAATATCTACTTATAACAAATTCAATAAAGTATACCTATATATCAATCTCCTGTGTTTAGAACAGTTGGCAGAACAGCCTGTCATAGAGTGCATTCAGGTTCATTGTGTTCCTGGAGGAACTGCATTCAATAGCTTATTGCAGTGCGTGCCATTCTTTGTTGAGAATGTGAATGTAGAAATATGCATTCATGCATTATATGCCATGCGTGACACGAAGGAGCATATGTCAATGCAAGGGTGTATGTATACATGCACGCGACGCACATTTGTAAGGAATGGAATGAACAAATATACCGTTGTGTGCATACAGAATAAATGTGTGTGTGTGTGTGTGGTGTGTGTGTGTGTGTGTGTGTGTGTGTGTGTGTGTGTGAGCATCTGACACTCAAGCATCAGCAGCTGGTGAACTGCTCTCACACACCAGGTGTGACTTGTAGCTCTAGGCGCTGTGTCAGCACATAGTGCAGCAATATGAAACTCTAAAGCACAAACACACACAACACACACACATACATACACACATACACACACACACACAACCACACACACACACATACACACATACACACACACACACACACACACATACATACACACACACACACACACACACACACAACCACACACACACACACACACACACCACACACACACACACACACACACACACAGATTTTTACCGTACTGTATGTACACACAGAGTATATGGTAGAGGTGTGAATCTTCACTAATCTCCAGATTTGATTAGATCACAATTATCATGTCTTCGATTCAATATCACGATGCATTACGATGCATCAAATATATTTTTTTATTAAAGCCATATATATAGGATATTTAATTTATAGCTTTTCAAGATAAAAAAAACAAAACATTTTGCAGGGCTCTAATATTAAATAAATTGGATGAATAAAACTGCAGCACTGAGCACATGGTACTTCCTGAATGTGCAAACCATAACTGAATATGTAAACAGAAATGTTGTTATGTCTACAATAAATTGTAAACAGAAATAATCGATTATAGCCCAGTCGATTATTGATGCATCGTCCATGTCCGCCATGCGATGCATCGGTTATTTGATTAATTTCAACACCTCTAGTATATGGTCACACAGATATAAACATAGACAAGAAGACACAGATGTGCAATCAGAATGCAGCAGATTTAAGTTTGAAAAGCATAAATCACTGCTTGCATTCATTTTGATCTGATAGGCTGACACCCGGGGGGACTTGTAGACACAGAGAGAGAGAGAAGAGGAGGAGAGAGAGGAGAGCTTATTCAGTATATTGCAGTGTTCCGACTGATGTGCCCGGGACCCAAAGTTAAGGCGGAAATAAAAGGCTTGGTTGCATCTGTTCGTGGTTTTCATTCAAACGTTGGCTGTCAGGTCATGCCATAACAAAACCAGGTACCTTTAGCCATAAAAAAGGCCCCTTTATAGACAAAGGGTTGGGTTTTCTATGGTCTGTCTGTGGTAGATAGTGGCCATAAACAATGACGTAACTGTTCAGTAAATACGGGGCAAAGGGAACGGAACAAAAAAAAGGGCCTTAAGGGGAGGGTTTGTTATTGTAAAAGAATATCTTGGGACTTTGGGAATCTATTTCTTATTTACCACCCCCTTCCCTGGGTTTTGCTTTTTCAGGGATTTTACATCTAGGATAATTGTGGGCTTGCTTTTTAACCCAAAAGGGGAAAGCGGGGAACATTTCCCTCTCAAAAAGCCCACTATTGGGACGTTTTCCCTTTTTAGGCGTTTGTCAAAGGGTTATTTGTTTATTAAAATTTTTCCCCTAAAGGAACGTTCAATTTACCTTTAATTTTTTGGGAATGTTAATTTTTTTATTCTTTTTCTTTCTTTTCTTTTTCTCTAGAAGCAACGGGAGGGGCAAAGCATTAACTTAGATATATCCCACAAAACTAAGCAGCCTAAAGAAGGGCCAAGATAGGGGGAAATGATTTTGACCATGCGGCCACAGGTGTACCGCCCCAAAAATTCTGTAAAAACGAAACGTTCGACAGTTTTTTTCCCAGACTAATCCTTTTCGTAAATAAACAAAATGTTGTGGAGCAAACATTTTCTTTTTTTAAAAGTTCCTCTACAAAGCTGCACCTTTTATTAAACTTTGAAAATGAAATCTGTTTTTGTTTTTTTTTACAGCTTTTTTACGCTTTTTTAGCTTTTGGATGCTTTTTGATTTTTTTTTTCCCGCTTTAAAAAGCTTTTTTTTTTTTTACATTTTGATTCTTTAATCCATGCTGGTTAAAAGGGAGTATGAACAGCATTAAACTTGTTTAAAAACGTTAGTTTGGGAGCATGCAGATCATGTCCCACAGCAATCAAAAGAAAAAAACAAAAATTTCCAAAATGACTCACGTTCTAAGGCCAATTTCTGTTAAAATTACGATTTTCAACGTTTTTCACGGCCCTTTCCCTTTTTTGACCGCCCTCGGACTTTGGACAAGGCATAAACTTCCCCAAAACCACGGGGTTACAGTAATACTTTATTGAGCTTGTAATCCAAATTTAAATTTTTTTTTATGGGGAAAACAAGTGGTGAAACAGCGTGAAGACACGTGGGGGACCCAGACCGCCGCCTCACATCTATCCCTCTCGACAGCAGACTTCCCCATCGTCTCCGGCTTCCTAACCAGTCTTTGGTTTTGAGGTTTTCTTTGTGCACTCTTTTTTGTCTGAGGATCATCCTTTTGTTTTGGGTGAGATCGGGGTGAACCAAGGAATGCGGGGAATGGGTAATGCAGTATGATTTTGAAAAAAAAGCTGAACGACTCAATTGAGGGAAATAATCTTGTGCCTGGGATGGGGGAATTTCCTAATTTTTGTCAGGGGGGAGGGAAAACTGATGGGAAAAAGGTAAACAGCTTTGGGGAATCGCCCCCCCCCTTGAATGCCCCTTTTTTGGGGCCTTAGTTTTTTGAGCACTGAAGGCGGGGAAACCTGTTCCCGCTCATCCCAACTCAAGTGGTCCTGGAAGGGGTGGGGGGTCTCAACCCCCACCAGAGCGTAGCACAAAACCTCCTGTGTTCGTTTCCTGCCTCGAGCAAGAAAAAAATTCACTGAAAAGGGGATGAAACAGCCAAGTTTGTATATAAGGGTGGGAAATTAATTTCCGAGGTGAAAGGAAAGGCATGCATGCCTTTGAAGAAAAAAAAGAGTCACTCTGCTTTAAAGCCTTGTTTGAACAGCACACTCAAACTGCAGGCCAGGCTCAAACTTGAATACTTGGGCCAAACAATTTTGCCACTTTTGTTATACTTACAAGACAGATCTGTTCTTTGAGCAACTGCAGCGTACTGTATTCATGACTCTGGTTGTAGCAGGTCCGCATGGACCTACATTTAAAAGGGGAGAGTTTCCCCCCTTTGGGAGGCGATTGCACCCCTATGTCTGACAAGGAACCGAGCCAGAAACTCCAAACCCCCAGAATAATAAACATTTTGCAATGTAAAATTGTTAAATACAAATTTCCCCTTTTAATAATCAAAACAGCCACAACAAGCAATGTTTGCCAAAGGCTGTCTGGTTTTATTTGGGGCTTTCCCGTTGGGGAAATTTTACCCGTTTGTGCGGTACTGCGGGAAACCGTGACCTCTTTTTTGGTCGTGGTCACACCGGCCCCTTTTTTTTTTTTAAAATTGGGTTGAAAAAAAAAAAAAAATAAAATAGAACACCTCAACAACCACAGATTTTTCGCCAACAGACCGGGATTTTGGGGAAAGCTCTGCAAAAGCAGAAAATCATCTGCTCCCAGTGTCTTTAATAGCCTCCTGTTTCCCAGCTGACTTCTCTGCAGCTGAGGCGTGAAACTGCTCCATGTTAGGCCCGGCCTGGCCTAAGCCTCCTTACATGCCACTGTGCTTGCAGCTGTATCCTGACCATGCTAACCTCACTGGGTTTTTCCCCTCCCAACCTCCTCCCCCTTCCTCTTCTACTTTTCTTTCTTTTTTTTTTCTATGCCCCCCCCTCATCCCCTCCAAACCCCTTTTAATTCGTTTTAATAGCCTCTCTCAAACTTGCCCTCGCCATCACAAAATGATTATATGGTTTTCCGAATGCATCCATATGTATGCCACGCTTCCTGAGAAAACTGTGTGACCCCTTTCCAAAATATTGTTTTTCTAATGAAAACAAAACTACCTTTAAAAACTTTTTTTTTTATTAAATTTTGAATTTTGATTATAAAAAAAGAAAAAATCATTTTTAGACCTGAAACATCTTACAGATATACTTGCAGACACAGTGTGTGGACAGGCAAAGCTGTTTATCAATATGTGTAAGAATATACAACAATACTTTGAAACAAAAGAGTAGTTTCTGCTCATATTTCATTAAAAACCATTCTGGGGGAAAAACCCCCAAAGGGATCAGGGGCCAGACCTCTCTGACCCAGCTCTGACCCCTTTTAGGGTTGGTTGTTCAGCTGGGGCATTAGGGTGCGATGAAATTAATCTAACCTTTTCCCCCCCCTCTGGTTTATTTACCCTAATCACTACCCTTTCCCTGTTTACCGAAAGGGGGGTCAAACATGTAGCAAAAAAATACTATTTTGGGGCTGACACGCCTCTTACCTCAAGTTATGGGTCCCATGGTGCACTTGACCTACAAGCAAACTGTGTCATCCGGAAGGGAGTACCCACGTTATATTCTAAATCCCCATTAAAAACACGAAAAAAAAAAAAAAAACAACTACACAACCGGGTTTTTTAATTTGTGACTTTATGTCAGTTTCTTTACTTTTCCCCCCCTGTATCCGGTTTTGCTGGAATAGCCGTAATGGGAGCTGACGCTGTTTGGGTTACTGAATTTTTCAGCCAAACGGCAAACCCCCCCCCGGACGTGGGAGGGTTGGGGAAGGAGTGAAACATTTACAAATGCACACACATCTGGTTTGCTAGCGCCCAAAATCTTCCATCTTTTTTTTTCCCCAACGAAAAAGCAGGGCGCAGGTTTTGTCTCTAATCTGAGAATGAAAAGTGGCAATAAAGAAAGAAAGAGGATGGGGGAAACAGCTGAACCCAAAAGGAACAAAGAAGCGCTAATCCTTTGTTCCTTTGGTTCAAAAGCTACCCTCGTAATAGTTTAGTTTTTTTTTTGGCATAATTGCCCAATCTGTTCACTTGCTTTTCTTTTGGGTTTGCATGCAAATTGTTACTTTGCCAATCACAAAATCAGCTAAGGGTGATGGGGAAAGTCATTTTGGGTTTTTTAGGGGATTTGGTCATAACCAAAGTATTACACATTGAACTTTTGACCTGACAATGGCACTAAATAAAACGTTGCAGGCTCACCAAAGTTATTACAATTTATCCTGAGGAGGGAGATTATTGTCTGCGCCAAATTTCATGGAAACCTATCTAAAGGTTGTAGAGATAACGCCCTTCAAAACCACAAAATAGACAAAAAGTTATTGGTTATTGTCTGGTAACTAGGAATGTCCGTAAAAAATTATGTGCCAATCTAGCGGATATTGAGAATAACTTTACAGAAGGTACTGAATTAGGGGACCGTCAATTTCCGAATGCATATGTTGTGTATCTTCAGTTAGAAAAAGCTACGCAGGAAGTTCTTACTTCTGGTGTTGGTGGATTACTTCGAGACAGAAGCAGGACTCTCTAAATTTGGCTCATCAGAGGAACTTATCGATTTGGCTGCAAAAGACCTCGTTTGTTTTCCACTTGGTGAAGTCTCAGATGACAGAGCTCTTGCATTTTACCCCCTGCAAGTGGCAGCCAACATCAGACAGAGAGACTGAGTATTAATCAGGCCTCGCTTTCCCCTCTGCCGCCCCTCTTCTCACCCTCACATCTCTAGATGCTCCCACAGAATGGGCATCTGTGGCCAACGCTGGAAATGAGCCTTGAAAGTGTAATTAATGAGTGCAATGGTGAGATAATTAGAGAGAACAAAATTATTGATCAGGCCAGCAAACTCCTGAGTCTTAAAAAACGTCTGACCTGAAAAAGTCCTACCTTATACTTGTGTCAGGAAATATGGTGAGTGAGGTAATGCAATACAGTGGACGATATTTGGTATTTTTAATCACTCCTGGGAGATTATTGGGACTCATAAAGAATGTCTCTAAGTGAGAAAGGTTCTTAAACTCTGACCTTTGATTCATCGGGAGTGGATATTTGTCTTTGGTGGAATGATTGATGATTTTGACTTGAGGGATTATGACAGCAGCACAATGCCAAAGGTTATCTAGGAAGTATTTGTGGTAGCAGTGTAACTCAGTATTAAATCAAAAAAGATTAAGATTAAATCCTTTAGCAGTTTGTCCAAAATACTTTCTGGGTGTAACTACTGACTAATGATACATTATCCTTACATTATATGTTTTGATCTGTGAATATAAGAACATGATGTCTGCATAATATCTTTAATAGTGTGACCTCCGGCGGCTTCAGTTTACTCTACCAGGTTAGGTATACGTGGTATTTAACCAAGGAGTGTATACATGCTGTAATTCATTGGCATCCAAACTCTTGTAGTAGGCCGCTTTAGAGTAAAGTGTTGTGATTCTGGTGCTGGCTCTAAACTCTACACTAATAAGAAAATCTGTTGACATAACATCACAGGATTTTTGGTGATGTTAAGGGCATGGCTCAAGGGACAATCTATCCTATTGACTTTGGCAATCCCCTGACATTTTTTCTTCATGATTGTGAGTGAAATCCCTCAACAACAATTGGATTGATTGCCGTGAAATTTGGTCATCCATTCCCCGCCTCATGAGAATTGCTTCGTTGATCCTTTAACATTTTATCAAGTGCCGTGCCGACGTCAACCTTTTAATTAAATATGTTAGTTTGTGACCAAATACCTGCAAAACTGCTTACTTTCTAATTATCAGATGGTGTTTAGTAATTAGTAAATGTTAGCGTGCTAACATACTAAACTAAGAACGTGTTGAACATTACCTGCTAAACATCAGCATGTTAGCTTTATCATTTGTCAGCATGCTTATTATTTATGGAAAGTTAAAATCTATTTTGTAATGAAATGTGCTAATGTTGACTTATTGTTTCAAATGTTGAAGAAATAAAGAAAACTAATAGCATTACTACAAATATTCCATTTTTGGACCATGACTTTTTTGAAGATAGTTTTAGGCAGTATGGGTCTTGCACATTTCCTTTTAGTGTGTGTTTATGTCAAATTGTTTTTGCACTCTATCACTTAAAACGACTACATGTAGTGTAGCCTACTAGATCACGTTTGTATTAACAGAGTTTCGCTTTGCCAGACCATCTTCCAAAGCGGGAAGTAGTCTGGCTACTCCACATAGCATTCGGGGATGGGAGGAAAACGTGCTCTGGTTTCACCGCGTTTCTTTAAACTAATCAGAATTGTCATGGATGGTGCTCATCTCCGCACAGATCCGCTGCAAAAAAGTTGTGCAAGAAAGCTGTCTCAATTTACCCTGCAGAGATCTGAGGAGCAGTCACCAATAGTCTTTATAAATCCACTAAATTCAAAATTCCAATGGAATCCAAGCGGAAGGAAACTGAAAATCTGGCAGAATTTCCTGCAGCACAGGAGCAATCCTGGAAATCGTACGCAAAGGATTTCGCTTCCCTGTGAGAGTCGAGTGCAGAAGTGCTTCGCGCATGCGTCACTTTGGAACGAGTGCAGATGTGAGATGCGCATGTAGCCTATATGATGCTAACGAGAAACTTCTGTATTGTCAATACAGTAAAAATGGACCTACTTAATGAAGTCCGTTCACTGCTGGCTACAAGTTAGCTATCAAACACAACAAAGGCTGTCAGTTGAATGAAAAACCAGGGAAGCTCTTACATTGCATTATGGGTACTGTACTCTCTAATCCTACACCTCCTCTTTTTAGATCATTAATTGACTTTTAAACATAAGCCATACTTTTAACTTAACTGTGTAGGCTTCTTTCCATTAATTATTTAATTATTTTATTTATTTAAACACTTAGGAACAGTATTACCTGTTTAACAGATTTACATGAACTTTTAACTCATAAATCAAGTCTCTCAGGAACCTTTGAAATTCTGCCTGCCCTAGTGACTGTCAGTTGTTAAGGAGTATTTCCTGTGTCTCTAAGGTGGTTTCTGTTCTTCCAAGAATGACCTTGGCGTTTGGCAGGTCTCAACACAGTTCCTAGAGCTTCCTCGGTGGTGATCCACACTTTCTGTCCAGAGATACCTGGCCACCATACTGATTCCTGGGCTCTGGCACTTGGAGATGCCTTGATGACTTTCATGGAGCTTATTCATTGTGTCCAATCTGAGTACCTGGGGTTCATGATGTTTTCTGCAAGATGCTGCTCCATTCTGACCTGCCAGTAGGGTGCCACATCTCGTCTCAATCCAAGTTTGTCTGGCCACTCTGTTAGACAGTAGTGTGCCAGTGCCACTGTTTTGCATATTTCATCTGTTTGTTGCATTTGTTTGATTTCCTCCAACCGCTTGTCTCTAGCAGAGAGTGGAGACACAGCAGAAGCCACAAACACCCGGACCTCTTTCTCCAGTTGTAGGTCATCAGAAGACGGCATGTCTCTCAGTGGAGCTCTAGACAATGTGTCTGCAGTGATGAGGCTTTTACCTGGGACATGGACAATGTCATAGTCGTATCCAAATAATCCCAGACGGAACATCAGTACCCTGGGTGGCAGATCATCCAAACTTCTGGTGCTCAACATTGGAACAAGGGGTTTATGGTCTGCTAGCAGTGAGAAGAGCAGACCCTGTATATAAGAGGTTAGTCTTTCACACGCCCATGTCACTGCTAGAGCCTCTTTCTCGATCTGCACATAGTGTTTCTATGTGTCCGTCAACCCTCTAGAGATGTATGATGTATTGTGTGAGAACAGCCCCTATGCCGTACGCTGATGCATCTGCTGCTACTTTTGTTTGTGCTGTGTTTGAGCAAGTTCTTTTTGCGAGCTCAATTCTTCTTTCAGCATTTGAAAAGCTCTCTGCTGAGGTACACCCCAGACCCACTAATTTTTCTCTCTCAGTAGATCTTTTAATGGCTTGGTGAAGGTGGCCAAATGTGGCACAAACTAGGCCAGATAGTTTGCCATGCCCATCAGGCACCGCACGTCTTCCACGCATGTCGGCCCTGGCATCTGTAGGATCGCTTTAACTTTGTTTGGATGTGGTTCAATGCCTTTTACCGTTACTTTGTGACCGACAAAATGATGTGCTCTTTAACAAACTTGCACTTCTCATTTAGAGTGAGGCCTTTGTCCTGCATTTTCTGGAGTACACAAAGTAGTCGTTGGTCCATGACATACCATGCCCTCAAAACTCTCAAACATCTGCAACATCTGTCTTTGAAAGTGTTCCTGAGCCGATGCAATGCCAAAGGAGATTCGGTTGAAGAGGTATCTAACAAAAGGAGTGATGAAGGTTGTGAGGGGTTGTGACTCTGGTGTTATGGGGATTTGCCAATATCCGGATCAAGCGTCCAGTTTTGCGAACACTTTTGCATCCAACATCATTGCAAGCCTCAACAGCCGGTAGAATGTGATGTTCTCTCTTCACAGCTGTATTGAATGGTGTGAGATCTACACAGATCCTGAGCTTGGTGAACTAGTGTGTGTTGTAGCAGTGTTTTGTCATTGAGAATGAGCTAGCATGCTAGCGCCACCTTGTCTCGGCTAGTTACGTAGAAAGTCGTGGAGATTTTGAGCAGCTCATCAAAGTTACGCACTAAAGCTTTAAATTATACCTCTCCTTCTAAATTATTTAATTAATTTGATGTATATCAGTATATAATTTAAAGAAAATCATAATACAGGTGTAACGCTGGGCTGAACCTTAACCTGTTACATTAAGTAACTATACTGTAACTAATGCACTGAAGATATAAATGTTGTTAATTGGCAGACTATGTTACTATATTCATGCATAAGTATGCATGCTAAGGGGTTTGGCTCATAGCCTGTACTTTTAGCAGGTTAAACTGTTTGTGTCTCATGGCAGGATTACTTAAAAATACCTACTTGAGATTTGTATTTGATGATGCAAAGTGAGCTGTAATATCTTAGTGGTTTAGGATCACGTCTGTAGGGAGTTGGGTTGAGAAGTCCCCTTAAAGAACAATGTACGGAGTGTGGATTAGTAGCTGGAGAGATGCCATGTCACCTCCTGGGCACTCACTCTTTAGGTCTTTAGCATGTATTTCAGGCCTGTGTGTAGTGACTACTAACCAAACAGAGTGTAAATTGTAATTTCCCCACTGGGGATCAATAAACAGTATACATCAATTAAAACAATAATGATACACACTTCAAGAATGTACATCCAATTTGTCAAATAGTAACTACCATAAATGAACCGTCTTGTACAAAACACTTATGTGTAATGCATCACAACTGTAATTTGAAAGTGGAACCAAATATGTAAGTGAAATATTGATTACAGGACAGAGGAAAGATGATGATATGGCCTGAAATGAGATCAAATTATCTGACATAGTGCCTGTACAGTACCTGTTAAGTAACTGTGTGTGTAAGAGAGCGAGCAAGAGAGGTAGAAAGTATGTACTGTATGTGTAAAAGTGTGTGTCCTCTCCGGTGACTTTTCCTCCCTCACCTGTAATGTGTGGGTAATGAGGTTGTAAGCGGATGGCCAGATGAAAGATGGACAGTAGGTGTGACAGGTTTATTTTTGGCCTTCTGAAACAGCACCAAGTATAAAAAATGACATGCCAGCTTGAATAATTAAGTATCTTCAGAGCTCCACTGATCCACCTGTCCACAGATTAATAAACAACATTCAGATAGAGCATGCCATATGTTTTAAAGCGGCCCACACCACCACAAACCTGAGAGAGGGCAGCTTAGCAGTAATGAAAATGCGTCCTGGATAGTTTAACAAATTTGGGCATCAAATGAGCTGATTCTTCTTTCAGCAAGAGGCCTGGTATAGTATCAAGTTGTTAGACCAGCAGAGGTTATGAATGTCTTGCTCTAAACACAACATCATATCTAATAATAATTCCATAATACCCTTCCTTCCCTGTTCTCTCATGGGCTAATACCTAATGAATACTCGTGCTGTCATTGCTATGTTCTCAGGGCTTAATTTTCTATTCCATTTCTGTGTATTGAACATCAAATGCTGTGCAGGGCCCCTGTGTTGGATTAGAGGGCTTGTTCCTTTCTAATAGGCCCTTGACCTTCGCAGCTCCCTGACAGGGCTCTGGCATTAGCCCTTTGCGGTTGCGTCCGCTGCCTGGGCTCCTATGATGCAAATTTCATGTCACAACATCAAACGGTGTGCTGATCAAAGGTCAGCCCTCCTTTGTGTAGGTGTTTGATATCAAATTTTCTATTTCATCTCTAGCTGTCAAGGGCTGTTAGAGTTGAAGAGCAAAGGATGGAGGGAGGGAAAGGAGAGCAGGAGAGGCTGTCTGATTAAACTATCTACACTGCAGATTTAAAGCATTGCAGAAATGATAGTGAGTTGCAGTCAGTGGTGTGATCAAATGCTACATAGCCATAGTCCAACTGTTTTTATGGGGAGTTTTTCTGCTTTGATTGTGTTTCTGTTTCCTCATGCATTCCTCATAAGCACTTGAAAATTGAGGAGCAAAAGGAAAAAGGAAGTTGGAATCGATGCCTCATTCCGTTTAATTAGGGACATGATTTGCCGAGGTGTCTCAGAAATAAACCAATCTGAAAGTGGAATTAGGATTCAGAGGAGAACAGTCGGGTTGCACACGATCCGGATCTGTGACATTATGCATGAAATTATGTTTAAGAAAGAAGCCATCTCTCTCAATCATAATGACATACTCCTGTGGCATGCGCTGAGCGTGTCTCTGTGTGTGGATGGATGCACTTTACATGTTTGCATGTGTGCTAATAAAAAAAGAAAGGTCATGCAACATACACTCTGATGTCACAGCTGCCATCCTAACAGAGCAAAGCCACATCAACCACGTTTAATCACCTGCACCACTTTCCATTGTAATCTCTCACACAGACAGACAGGCCACTCAATAAACTGTACTCTTCACTAAATTAGCCGGGATAAATTAAATCACATCTACACAAGGCACCGGTGGGAATTTTAAGACCGGCAGCAAAGCAGGATTATCATTTGACAATGTGGCAGCATCATCGCATCCCATGCAAATACTCTACCTGAGCGCAAGCCTGAGGAATAAATCTCAGAGAATTCCCATCCAGGGCCAAGCTGGCTGCATTATATGCATAAGGAATGTCAGTAAGTAGACCATCAGCATGTCAGTCAGAGCAGAAGAGGGTGCATGTTTGGCTTACATAGAGTCTACTTTTTATCACAAAACCGTAATTTTGAGGGTATATCAATCACTTCAAACCTACTTGGTATTCACTATGATTTATTCATTTACTCTTGTTGATTATATTTGATGTTTTTTTTTCTATTATAGCATACAGACCAACAAGATACCACAGGCATGGTTTGGTCACATTGTTTTTGCATTTCGTCCAAAGTCCTGATTTGTTTTATTACTATCTTTATTTGTAGACTCAGTGTTAGTTTTTTGTCAGGTCATATGCAATTCTGTTTCTCAGTGATAGATGGCAATGTTGCTCTTCCATAGAATACCAGCTACTCTTGGAGGTTTGGATATTTTTAAATAGCTGCTTCTTGCGAACATTACATTCCGTAATTGTTCAATTTAAGTCTGCCAGAACGCACTTTTGGCAAATATACTGTTATAGGGAAACACAAATGAATGAAACACTTTCAAGTTATGAAGGTAGGGAACATGTATTATGAAGGCTTCCGAAAGGGATCCGATAAGTCTCAGTTGATACTGTAACTCCAAATATGTTTTAATTTTATACTTGAGCAGTCACATTTAAAACATTATGATATTTAAAAATAAAAAAAGTAAAACCTATTAATTTGCTATCTGTGCATAATCCATTCAACGTCCCAATTCCCTTTGGGGCTCTTTCTACATGTTTTTTTCCCCCTTGTATGTTTTGATTACAATTTGAAACTTTTTTTTTATTTTTTTATTTTTAACTTTAAATTTTTTTTTGTGACTTTCCTCTCCCATATTTCGTCATACAACCACTTTTATCCACAACCTATTGTCCTGTTTATTTATGTTTAGCGAAATTGGAAATATGTATGCTGCATCATCTACATCTATTGCTGCACTTGCCGTTCACAATTTTGTCTCTGTAATCCGTAATGTTTCATGGAAATTTGAATTAAAGACAAAAATGGGGGATGCCTCCTTAAAAACGTTGCCACATAGAAGAAGAATCAGTGGATGCAGAGATAGATTAGTTGCATGTGGAGTAATTACTCTCCTCCTGATACAAATGAAGGCACGGGGGTTATCTCCCAGCTCATGAATAGGCTTTGTTTATAATGGAGAGGCTCTCCATAGCCGCAAAGAGCTACATTAATTGCCTGACAAGCCTAACCTCACCATGTCCATGGAAAGGCATGAGGAGCAGAAAAGGGGGATTAATCCCTTTCTTTACTTTACTTTCTTTCTGGCCTCCCCACCTGTGGAGAGACAGGGAGAGAGGGAGAGAGAGAAGGAGGTGGAACAGAATTTAAATGAAATTGGAAAAGTTGAGGAAGTGAGAAATGATAGGCAGAGAAAAATGGGTGATACAGACTGACAGAAACATAATCAGCGGCAAAATGATACAAAAAACGACCACAGAAGAGGACAGGTGAAGGAAGGGACGAGCAAAGAGTATTGAAGAGAAAAAAAGAGACCTTGTTTCCAGAGGCAGTTCAAATCCTCCTTGATAAACTACAGTATGCCTCTCAAGGAGCTAAAAAAACTGACATGTTTCCAGTAAGTGAGATATAATGGAAAACATCTCACTCTTGCTGCTGTGAATGTAGAGTTTTGGGGATTATGTCCCTTCATAATCACCAAAAAATCCTCATAATAGGACAAATGAGGCAATTGTTTTGCCCCTTCTGACCCATATCTATGAGGATGATAACCACTGATAACAGCCATTCAATCGAGTGATGGAGTGAACCTTCCAAGCTGGTGATCAGCACCAACCGACTGAGGGCAAGCCAGGTCAGAGGTAATAAACTCTGACATTTCCAGTCCTATTGTGGCAGACGCTGCACTCAACCCCACAACCACTGTGCTCTATTCTGACACTTCAGGTCAGTAACTTTGACTCACTAACCACCCTCATTAGTATTCTGGAAAGCTCTGTGGCAGACATCCAGTTTCTGTGTGGGGGAAAACAAAGGATGGTGGTGTAGTTGTACTGTAGAATTCAGCTACTTCCAAATTGCTGTGATATGACTGCAGTGGAGCTGAGGATGGAGGCAGAGGGCTGAGAAGAATTGGGAACTGTCTCTATAATACAAGTTGTAGTCTCCAACGGAAACTCCTGTAAAAAAAAAAATCAAAATCTAGAAACGTGTGTGTAAAGTGAAGGGCCATGTTTTTGCCTCGCAGGGTGTTGACACCTCTGGTGGAATGCAACTAAGCACATTTACTCAAGTTCTGTACTGAAGTACAATTTTCAAGTGCTTGTACTTGACTTCATTTTATCAGATACCAACATTGTACTTTTAGTTTATTCAAGAGCTTTTAGTTAGAAGCTACCTTGAATATTTTATATGCAAAATACTGATGTTCTTTAAATGCACTGTAATGCAATGCAGTTTACACTGTGGTATTTGCTAATGGGGAGGCTGGTGATTTTCTACATTATCAACAAATCCCTTGAAAAGACCAAAACTAACAATGAACTAATCCTGCTAACAAGTACTGTTTGTGTAGCTAAAGCCCGTTAAATCATATTCCTCCCCATATTACTCCTGTTTGAGTAAAGTTAGCTCATAACTACAGTACCCGACTGTATATTTGTGAGCTGTTGTTAAAGATATCCATCTTCGATGTAATAAATAGATCAATCAAATGAAAGACAACCGACAGAGAAAGAAGCACTTTGAATTTTAGGCATATGCCGCAACAGACCTGAAAAAAATCTGCTTCCAATTTCTTGACAGTGTGGAGTTGAGCATTTATAGACATTTTATATTTATATTCAACATAGCGCCTTAACATTTATTTTGGTGGCGCAGCTTAAAAACACAGCCATCTACAAACGTTAATGCTTCGCTTTCATACTGTACATCACATGGAGTCGGAAGGAGAAATTAATGAAAAAAGGGTGTGAAAAAAAACTGTTTCCAAAAAATAAACAGTGTACAGGATATAAATGTGATTCATCTTTAGTATAAATCCTACATGTGCTTCTTTTAGATATGTCCTAAAAACATCACCAAGCTTATTTATCACACAAATAGCTTTTGGATAAATCTTCTGGTTAAACAACCTTGCCCCTGAAGTTTAAGCAGCAATGTTATGCCTTGCCCACTAATTCAGTGACTTGGCCTGTGGTCATGGGATTAAAAGAGATAATCACTTGTGAATATTCCACAGCTTTTGAAATGGAAGTCTGCCGTTTATCACCCAGTGAGACCAGTGAATAATACATGGGCTTGTCCAGTCCACACACAGTAAAGCAAGGGCACTTGTGGTAAAAAAGTATCACCCTTGTCTAACCAGTTAGGCCTCCCCGAGGCTTATTCCGACAGGTCTATTTGGAACAGACTAGTTTGACCTCTCCCTATGTCTTCCCCTGGAGCCATACGTGCACACACACACACACACACACACACACACACACACACACACACACCTCCCTGTTCATTTCTATGCATGTACTCCTACTTTTTTTCTTTTTTTCTTGCAACACATTATGTCTTTACTATATTTGTTTCCCATCAATGTGCACTCTGTGGCCTTGAAACACGAAACAGCAATGTCTGGTATGCATGTAAGCCAATATCAATAAAGCCCCACATCACTCTGCTCTGGCATGCATGGTCTTTCTCAGTGGCACGGCATTGATCACACTAGAATGAATCTGATTGCCGTGCACTCCTCAGTGAAGAGATGGGATTCATGAATCCAAATGTTCCAGCAGGTGCCGGCAGGTAACATCGCACCCAACTGAGGTCTTTTTTCGCATGGGCTGAATTGACATATAAGCACAGGTCTGAGGCAGAGAATTCGCTGATCTTCAAATGGGAAGGGGGGATATGGAGGGCTGAAAGCCCCCAACCATGGGGGACACACAACAGAATGCCCACCATGAGGGATCTGGTTTCATATTGTGTGGAAAACCTTCCCATAGACTGGTGTGGCAGCTATGGGTGAGATGATTAAGTGCTAAAGTTGCATTTTCTCCTCCGAGCAGGCAGCCCTGAGGCCAGAGAGGCTGCATGATTGCCTCTGTGTGCTACATTACATTGACATGATGGAGAATACTCTCCTGGGGCCTGAAATAATGTAAAAGGAAAGTGGGAGAGAGGAGAAAAAAAGCCCATTCCAGCCGTTTCTGCCGGGACCTCAGAATTCTCTGCGTGCAATCGGATTTGCTGATAGATCTCCCCGCGCCACCGCCTCTATATTGATGACAGGCAGAGCATTCACACACGGGTGCATGACAGCACACACCAGGGGAGTCCTCTAATCCGATTCTGCTATTAGAGACCCAAACCTCCCTGCTGGGTTTCTCGAGCCCCCCGGCCACTCTGGCTCACCCTGACACATAGAGAGCCTAGCCATGCTGTGGATGCACAGGTCTGTGAAGAAGACCACAGGAGAACGATTTAGAAGGAGAAAAAGGAGGCTTGTCAAATTGGACAAAATGTGTGGAGTGCGTGTCTTTTTTTCTCCCTTAACTAATTAGCGGCAGGCTAAAAAAAGCCAAATTTTATAAAACCAAATCCATCAGCCGGACAAGTGGAACAAATGAGTCGACCTCACAGTGGGAGGCAGCGCAGCCTTATTTGTTTGCTTTTACAACTTGAAGGGCAGACTATGCACGGTCACCCAGCCGCAGTTTACTGAAATTGTCCCCGAAGTTAGAGCCAATGTGAACCTAGGCTTTCTACTAGTCACTGTGGGTTTTAGCAGACAGATCAACACATGAGCTCTGGTCCAGCGTTATCAGTGCGCTTACATTTTCAGCACAGTGTCAACATAAGATAGGACCACCCACTCTGATTGCAACAGACTGGATAATACTCAGGCAGCTCCAAACAGATATTTGTACAATCTTATCTTTCTTTAAATAGACTCAATCTTGAGGAATCCTAGGTTGGAGTATTGAATTGTAAATATAAATCTTTATCTCATACCTTTCAACTCCTTGGTGCAAATTAAGTTTGATGAAAACTAGACAGAATTAAGTCACACCATTTAAGCGGATAGTTTGGCATTTTGGGAAATAGCTTTATTTGCTTTCTTGCTGGAGTTAGATGAAAAGAGTCTTACCACTCTCCTATCTGTCTGCAGCATATGAAGCAACAGCCAGCAGTTAGTTAACTTATACAAGGTAACGACTAAAACGGGGGAAACAGCTAGCCTGGAATCTGTCCAAAGGTAAAAGTCCACCTACTAGCACCTCACATTTAATATTTTGTTTGTTTATGCTGTACAGAAATCAAAGTGTAAAACCACATTTGCCGTTTAATAGGGGGTTATGTGCGGGACACCAGAAAGTTACTTTTCACAAGAAAGTATGGCAAAACTATTGAAGTTTTTTGTACATTTTGACAGAACCAGCTGTTTTCCCCTCTTTCCAGTCTTTATGCTGAGCTACGATAACCGGCTGCTGGCTATAGAGTCATATTGTGTGTACAGACACGAGAGTGGTATCAATTTTCTCATCTAATTCTCTGCAAGAAAACAAATGAGTAAATTTCCCAAAATGTCAAACTGTTCCTTTAACATCCAAATGGGGAGTTATCCAGCTGAAGAACTACGATTAGCAAACAACTTTGTCAGCAGTTTGAGTTGCTAGCGTGGGATTTTGCAGAAATTAGGGGCTTTTGGGGAAACTCAGAACATCTGCTCATCGGCTCCTCAGTTAGAGTTAGTGCAGTGGTGTAGCGTAATGTATTGTAGTGGGTATACTGTATCATGTTTATACATTATATATATTTATATATAAAAAATTTAAGTGGGTATATGGAAATCCTGGATCTTTCTTAGTGGGTATACCGCGTATACCTGTGTACTGCGTAGACTACACCACTGGGTTAGTGAGAAAGAAAGTCAGAGGAAAATAACAAGAACTTCTAAACATGGAGAAGGACCTCCAGGTCTGTATTTACAGCAGCGTCCCATTGTGCTCCTATTTGTCTTCTTCAGAGTGGCGGGGTGGGGGAGCCTGTGGCTCTTCACAATATCTGCAGGCATTCTTATACAGGCCCCCAGAAGCATATAATAACCCATTACCTCCATCTCTGACAAAAACACACATTTAAACTACAATTACACCCCCTGCTTCCTCTTACTCATGCATCTCATCTTATCTCCTCTTCTTCTTCTGTTCTGCAACTTAAACGTTGCCAACCTGAGACTCCACCATTTAACCCCCCGCACTGTTTCTCTTTTTTCAAGAGATAGGCTGAAAAAAAGAAAGACCTTGTAGAGAATATGAGAACACTTAGCACAATTGTAGACCCTTTGTTTTCATACAGAACACAAACACTCTTAATCTACAATTAATCACTTTTACAAAAATATCAACTGTGATTGATATAGACCTTTATTTAACTGAGAACCTGACAATGACAATTCTACTTCAAATAAAAACACCAAACCGCAGCTGTTTCCAGATCTGAGATTAAGTAGCAAAAAAAATTATCCTATCTATTCCCACATATTCTCTGGGAACACCTTTTCTAATCCCATTGGGTACAGCCATTCTTGCATTTTTTCGGGATGAACCAGTACCATATTGTGGATGCACGCTATAATGATACATCTTTCGTTCAGATTGCTGTGACCAGAAAATTCTGTGCAAGATGGGGATGAAGTAGAAAGTGCAGATATCAGGTGATCAGTTTCAATGTAACACAAGGACATCTGTGGAGGCGTAAACAGAAACCAGAGCTAGCATCAAATAACAGCAAATCCAGGAAGCCTTTTTCTCTCATTCAACAATAGGTAGGCCCAATTTCACAGGCAGCACTGTGGTTGAATGGGAAGAAATTGGAGAAAAAAAAGTGAAATCGATTCCTCAGATTGCAGTTGTACTTTTCGTTGTCTCCCCTTCTGTCATTTTACAGCGTTAGAGTGCATTTCCAGCCTGCACAACATTGATAATGGCACTGCAGTAAAGGTGTTACTTCAAGGTTTTGAACAACCTACTTCTGAATGCAGCAAACAATGCGAGAATGGGCCTAATGTCGGCTGCTAGTGTTGGTTCTGACTACATGCTTATAGACCTTTTGTCGAATTTATGTACTTGTACAGTATCCGTTCAAAATGTGCCTGTTTGGAACAGGCCAATTACTTGGCTTGTAGTATTGCTGCTTGTAGCTTTCTCCTGAACCATTGTACCCCAAAATTACAAACAGAAGGACCTCAAAGCACTTAGGCAACCCCACTGTGTAGCCTACTGACTTACTGTGTATTTCTACTTCAGACATTGTACATTCATACATTTACCTGACAGAGAACATGGCAGATTCAGAATTTATTCACAAAATATCACAATAATAAATATAAATAAATGTGGAGTTAATCACAGACATTTTCCTCGTGGGGGGTGGGGGATAAAAGGTGGAAGGCAATGGAAATTATGACAGTTTTTTAGTGTTGTCTTTTTTGTCAACGATACATGTTGATATCAAAACAGTCAGCGTCTGTGTTGTCTCGTCTCTTCATATATTTTTAAGGAATTTAACACTTAAGCAGAGGTGTGTTTTCAAACAGGCTTAGTGGCTTGACGGTTAATGTTGAAGTATGGATTTGCTTCGCGGGGTATTTTGCCAATGGTGATGTTATTAGTGTTATAAGTTAGCAGCACACTTCAACAACTGGACCCAGGGTGAGTCTGAGCGGGAAGGAGGAAGACTGCTGTGACATTATCTTCTGCTGTGCGCTTAGAAGTGGGGAATTTATAGCTCACAACAATATAATAAGATATAGTTTAGGGCTTTTGTTTGACATCTAGTGTCGGTAAAATTAATTTTAATTGAGTTTCCTTTTAGTGAAATGCTCTGAATGAATTTAAGCTGGGCTTTTATTGTGAAGGGTGGAACTGCCTTTTTAGTGACTTTCCTCTTAGTGAAATGCTCTGAGTAAATTGGAGCGAAGCTGGACGTTTATTGTGAATGACACAGAAGAGCCAGCTTAATGACAACACCCCTTTTTCCTCAACCTTTATTGTGCGGTCATTTAGTTTAATTCCCAGTTTATTATTTTCCCATATCCAATACTGTCCAAAAAATCAAATTCCAAAAACCAAGTTCATTGGGTATCTAGGAAACCAAGTGTGAAGTAGATTGAATAAAAGGTTCATGAGATGTTTCAAAGACAGACAGACAGACAGACAGACAGACACACACACACACACACACACACACACACACACACACACAGGGAGATATATCCCAATTTATTAAAGACATTGAAACATCTTCATAGAAAACACTAATAACAATGAATAACATCTTTACAACATCATCAAAGTCAAACAAATCCTGATAGACAATGCTCATGATACTGGTTACGTTGGGGCTGCTGGCAGTATTCTGCTGAGCCAATACTAGTTAAGTTGGAAGTTAAACAATGACAAATCCATTATTTGCTTTGTACTTGAGCGACTGCATTTGAAATTAATTTGAAAATAACAAATTTATAGTCCACTAAATTTAAATAGTTAGGCAACACCACCTTTCCAAGAGTTTATCTAATGTGGATGTAAACACCCTCAAATCAAAACCAAGTCAGCATTTCAACATCCTTTCATGCAACTTGTTTCATTTCAAATCCAGTAAGTACTTAGAGCCAACACAATAGAAAATATTGTGCTATCTAAATACTTATGAACTGCACTGTATTTCTAACTAGAAAAGAATGAGTTTTCTAAAGAACATTTTCAGATGAAGCTTTTAAAATGGCTAAAATAGATTCAAATACAATCACTGAATAACAGTTGAAATGACAGTTCAAACGGAAGTCCTGATAGAAGTTAAAGTTTAAGTGCTGAGTGAAGTTGAAGTTGAAGGCACTGAAAGAAGTTGAAGTTGACAAAGTGCGAGTGATCAATTAAACTACAAATTGATGTCAGTTGAAATCAAGGCCATATAGCCAGGGTTTAGAAATGAGTGAGGTCCAGATTTTTCTCTTTCAGTAGAGATTATTTACTACATTTCTGGATGTGCAAAATTCATACCAAAAAGACACATGTACAAAACACAACCCGTGCTATACACTACACACAAACTCAGCATCTATAATTAAATACATACATAAGGACCTTGTGGGAAAAATACAATTATATTATAAGTACTGTACTTAAGCCCAGTTTTGAGGTACTTTTAATGTAATGTACTTTACTAGTATTTTCATTATATACTACTTGGTACTTCTACTATATACATACATTTAGTTTAGTTTGTTTCTTTTATTTTCAGTGTATAAATCTAAAAGGAATTGTACTAATGTAAAAAGGGTATGTGTAAAAAGCTAAGGCTTCAGGCTACACCGTTTTGATGAGCATTAACTTGCTTTGGTGCATCACTTCTTTAAAAGTAATGACTTATTATTGTTTATTTAATATTATTTATTTGTGTATTTGAGCTGCATAAGTTGAAAACAACAGAAATAAACTAAACAGGAAAAATTCCCTGAAGATTCTTGGGCTGTGTGGCAGCTCTAAAATGTTAACATACAAGCTGAAATGAAATACAAAAGGTTCCACTTGTGACTTGTTAGAGTATGCAATATGATGGGGGGCTGAGAATGGCATTTAAACAGAAATCCTGGATGATTTGTGGGGGAAACATTGTATTCCTTTTTCAGATATTCAGATTTTTAAGAATATCATGACCATTTTCATAATCACCGGGTTATTTAAGCCAATAAATGTAAACTGTGGCAAATGTGTAACAGTTATGTCTCACAAAGAAACAACATAATTTATGTTTTCAATGTTTTTAAATAGTATGTATTATAATAAATGTATTAAATACATGAAAAAATTAGGAAAAACACTTTTCCATCCACTGTCCCCGCTGCTCAAAAATTCACATGCCTCTCCTAGGTAAAAATAAGAATGCCAGGCTAAACAAAACCCACCTAAAACACTTTATTAATCATTGAAAACATGAAATACAGTTATGAGCCTTTCAAGTACACATAATCTTGTGTAATCTCAAATGCACATACGATGAGTAAAACACGTTAAATGAGAGGTTGTATAATTCTTGAACAAAAACATGAAAACTCGCTGGGGATATAACAAGTTTGGTAACATTTACACTTTTGGTTTTATTGCCTTTGGGTATGCAACAAAAGCTGTACAATCAGACATTTACCATTTAAAATTTACCATTTTTTCATGATTAACATGTTTTGTATTATTTTTAACACAAAACATACAACTCATAAAATGGACACATCACATCCCCAATACAATACTATGCAATAAAATTGCAAAAGAAACAAACTCTAAACCAAATAAACATGTACTATATATAACACTGTAAACACATTGCATATGCCTATCCCCAGTACATTGCATCCTAGGACCAAAGAGCTCAGGTACCCATTTTTAGTGTAAACATTTAATCTTGACCTTTTTTCAAATGCTTCTTCTCTCGCCATCTCACAAGCCCGTATTTGAATTAAATATACGCCTTTGTTTCTCCATACTCTCAGAAAAATCTGTCTGGCTATCAAAAAACTGGTTTGGACCCAACTTCTTGTGTGCTAATCTATCCCGTTTAAATTTGACCTTTCTCCTAGATCAAATAGTCTTGGGCTGAATGGTACCTGGGTCCCTGCAATCTGACATAGGTTATCATGTATCCTTGTCCCAAATTCCTGGACCTTGTTACAGGACCATAGGAAATGAAGTAATTGGCCGTCCTCTGTCTTACACATTTCCGACACTTTGGTGTGTCTCTTAATCCAAATCTAATCAATTTGGAGGGAGTCCAAAAGAAGCAACGCATAATCTTAAACTGAATGAGGTGGACCCTCATATTGCGTGACATAGTTTTATTATCCCCACCAATTCTGTCAAACTCCCCATAATTCACTGTTACATTCAGATCCCTTTCCAATGTCTTCTTGAGGGCAGACCAGGCTCCATCCCTGAAGTTCTGAATAAGCATAGAATAATACTTATAATAATAGCTTCATGCCCTTTTCCAAAGTTCATCAACACCTTATCTAAACATTCTGATGCCTTTGGGGCAGATGAACTAGATCCAAAAAATAGAGATGGTGAAGTTCAAAATAAAAAAATAAAAAATTGGAACCTGGGGATTCCAAATTGTTGTACCACACCCTTAAAGGATTTCAATATCCAACTGAGATACAGATCCCCCAATGTAACAATTCCATTTTCCTGTCAGTGCCTCCATAAAATGGGAGATCTACCAATACATTTCCCATGTTACCATTTGAAAACCCCTGCCCCAATAATTGTGCAAGATGCAGTCTCAAAACTTTACAGGAGTGTAGTTAAGATTAAAAATGAAGGCAAAGTTTATAGATGGGTGAGTCTAAGGCTTAGACTCACCCATCTTTAAATTTTCCCTTCATTTTTAGACTCTAAGCAATGGTGCCAGAAGTGAACCCAGGAGCATGATGGCTGCTGAAGGGTTGGGTAGTTTGTCAGGCTCCACTCCAATCCTTTCTAACTCATTTCTGCTGCTAATTGTCAGAATAGCCATTGCATTTAATTATATAATTACTGGTTCAACGACAAAACAAAGAAACCAGTCAAACAACAATCATGGAGATGAAGGAAATGTTTGTGCATTACTGCTCTGCTGTGCTTTACGGCTTCTGCCACTACCACTTGGTCAACACCTAAGTGCAAACAAACAGATGTCCCAGGCTGATAACAACCAGTTGGTAAATGGGAATGAAATTTCTGAGACTGAACTTCTTCAGACATGCTATCTACTTGATCATCAAACAATCTGATCACCTAGCAAAAAAAACAACATTGCCATCTGCTAAAAAACCTATGTCTAAACCTAAGGGCATTCTGGGTGGACATTCAAACATTCGGAGCATATTGCCAAAATGTGATCAGATTCAACATCTGCTAACTAACTCTAATTTAGATTTTTTTAGCGTTGAGCAAAACTTGGCTGCACAGCAACCTCCTGATTTAGAAAATTAATGTAACTCCCTGATGAAAAACCTCACAAATACTAAGACATGTAAAGTTAAACAAGGAAAAGTCTCCTTACCAAGGGTGTACAATGACACTCACCAGCTAATGGAAAAAAAAGAGACTATGCATTGAAAAAAAGTAGGAAGTAAATGGAGTTACCAGCACTAACAATTCAGCCATTGCAAATAAATTCAATAACTTTAGTCAGTCAGTGGAGAAGCTTGCTGAGTATTTTGAATCCGCAACCCTAACACAGACTATAAAGTCTGAGCCATCAAAGTTTTTCCAAATTAAGGAGGTCACTCAGGAAAAAGTACATAAAATCCTTAGTGAACTAAATAAGTCTAAGGCAAAGGACGTGTTTGGGTTGGACACTGCCTTTACCAGAACTAACTGCTCTGCCCTGGTTAAACCTGCAACCCACTTGGTAAACCTTTCCATCAGCAAATTCCCACAAAGTTGGAAACAAGCCATCATTACTCCAATTTTTCCGTCTGGTGCAAAGGATCAGCTAGGCATTTATAGGCCAATCTCAATATTGCATGATCTTTCCAAAATTTTAGAAAAGATTATCACAGAACAGTTAGTAGAGCATCTTAAAAGCAACAAATTTATCAACTACAAACAGTTTAGATTTAGACTAGGGTACTCTACAGAAATGGCTAATTGCTACCTTACCGAGAACATCAAGAGTAAGTTGGACGAGGGTAATGTTGTGTGAGCCATGTTTATAGACCTAAAAAAGATCTTTGACACCGTGAACCACAATATACTCTTGAATAAACTCACCACCTTCAACTTCTCTGAACATGTAATCAGCTGTTTTGCATCATATCTGGGGCATTGAGAGCAATGTGTTAAAATAAACACTGAACTCTCAATGTCATTACAATCCACAATGGGTATAATACAGGGCTCCATCTTGGGGCCTCTGCTCTTTGGTTTATACATACATTAATTACCAACATGCTGTCAGTCAGCCAATTGTGAAATATATGCTGACAACACAGTAATTTGTGCAACAGCTGGGACACCAAGTGCAGCAGCAGAGATCTTGACCAAGGAAATGTATATACTAGTGGCTTAAAGATTACCATCTAACACCCAATGTCAAAAAGACCTTATCTATGCACTTTTCTATTAGAGGGAAGGCCAAGTGTACGATCAAATTAGACCAAGAGGCCATAGAGGAAGTCGAGGAATTTAAATTTTTAGGTGTCATTTTGGATTTTCAACTCAAATTTAATAAACATATTAACAAACTTTGTAATACTGTCCGGACAAACCTGAACTGCTTCAAAAGGACAAGGCAAAAATCACTTTTGGCCAGTCATGTTTTTCAGTGTTAGGGACACATTTTTGGAATCATTTACCAACTGAGATAAAAACACAAACCAAACTGAAAACCTTTAATAGAAAGGGGAAATACTGGCTGAAAGAACACCAAAGAGAGATGAACTTTTGGCAGCCCAGGCCCCTCACTATCGGGGTGGATATGGGTGAGCAGGTGCAAGCAGCTCGATGCTTGGGGTTTGTGCTGTTACGTGATGTGTTGGTTTGTGTAATGTGGTCTCAACTTTGTGAAATGTTGATGTAATATATTAGTGTACAATGTATTTGCTGCATGACTATGTAACTCACACTATGTAGTTCTTTTAAAAAATTTATTTGGATTATATCTTTTTAGAAAGGCCTGACCAGGGATTGGGGTTGCAAATTAGCCTATTGGCTAGAAACCTTTTATGCAACACATCTACACATATTGTTATGGCCTTGACTGTTATTATTATGTATGTAATAATGTGCGCTCTATTGTCCCTGACAAATAAATTGATAAAAAATAAAAGTAAAAAAATAAAAAAGTAGGGGTTTAGAAAGTAGGGAAAGGGCCATGGCACCCCGACTTAAAATCCCTGGCCCGATTTGGCATTGCCGCCGGTGTGATCTCATTGCAAGATGGTCTTGAGTTTAATCACTTAAGATATTATATCTTAAGTGTGATTCTGGTTCCACATGCCAGAACACTGCTGCTGCCATGGGACTAGTAACACAAAATGGTAAGATCTGGAAAAGAGATTTATGTCCATCATGCCAGATGAATCGGGAGCCTCTCAACTCACAACAACGTACAGGCCAAAACAGAAAGCATGGGGTTTATGATTAGGCTACAACATGTAAAAACAACAGTTTTAGAAAATCAACTGGGAACATAGTAGCAACTTACAACATTATGCACAAACGTGTGATTCAATCTTTGGCCTTTATGGCCACAGCTGCACTGATACATTCACTGTACATAGAAGCAGCACGTAACTATAAGAGGTGAACTAGCGAGGCAGAAGACTTTTACCATTGTGAATTTAAAATCTAATCAACATACCAAAACTCCTTTGACTGAGTGCAACAGATGTGTTCAATGCAAAGAGAGGATGTACAATCACATTTACATCTGAGCTTTAAAAACTCAAACAAAATCACGTACATTCAAAACTTGTGGCCTACAAAATGTGTTACTACAAATCAACATTGGCTAATGTCTTTTGGAGGAAATGTAGGCCTACTGATCTGCCTAGATCTGGGCATATTAGTAGGGCCACAATTCAGAGCTTCTTGATTATGTTAGGTTAGAGTATAATTTGAAAAATATTCTGAGCTCTAGGGGTGCCTGGAACCCTTTCAATGTAATTTTTTGAAATGTTAATCTACTGTGCTAACTGTGCATTTTAACAAGATTTTGGAATATCATGATAGGGGAAACAAGGAATTATGTAACTAGAAAGACACCGAGAATTCTGAGAAAACAATAATGCTGAGCCAAAGCGCCAATACTACAAAGATGAGTTGGTATTACAAATGAAATTGGATATTCATCTATGGAGAAGCAGACATTTCCAAAATGCAGTTTCAATAACTTTTGAAGTTTTGAGTGATCTAGGCATCTAGATTTGGGGTTTAGTTTCATGATGTTGTGATATTCCTATAGCAGAACTCCTTAGCTCACAATAGATTAACACAGACTTTATTTTATAGCAATAAATTTTTTTTAGGGGTGCCAGGATCAAGTTTAAAAAGGGTTAAAATCACCCCTGTCATTAAGTCCTCTGTGT
Source organism: Etheostoma spectabile (assembly GCF_008692095.1). Lineage (NCBI taxonomy): Eukaryota > Metazoa > Chordata > Actinopteri > Perciformes > Percidae > Etheostoma > Etheostoma spectabile. The sequence continues at coordinate 25,427,188 of NC_045736.1, forward strand.
ACTTTTAATTTTAATACATAAGACATTGGTCCAAGGGCCGATTAAAAGACTGTAGGCAACTGTACAACCATTGATTAGAACAGTCTATTGGCAAACCAGATGTTGCATAATACAACAATACAATTTGTAAGAAAGTTTGATTTGATTTTGTCACTCACTTTATTGTTTTAACACATACTCAAATTTATTTTATTTAATCTGTACGCCTAGCTATATGACTAAGTATACAGGGATAATACAATCCATGCAAAGTAAAATGATTCCTCATCAGTTAGTAACATCTACCCCCAATGCTTCAACTTATTTATAGTACTAGACAGCTCAGGTCACTGCACTCAGAGTGCTTTCTCTCTGCTATGGACTACTCTTTATCCACCTGTTCCATTCCAGATGGGCTGCTTTGACTTTTTTTGGGTCAGTTATATCGAGTGAAGTCTGTAATTCTGTTGCTGTGAATAATTTGCCCATACGGCTCCCAACTTTTTTTTTCTCCCTATTTCAGATGAAAGCAATACGATTGGCTGTGAGATCCGAGATTCTCTTGTGATTGGTTGTTCCTTGTTTCCGGGGCCCCGCTGAGCCCTCACTGACGTTTCTCGAGTCTGCCCCGAGATAGACTGGAGAGAATGGCTGCCAGTGGAGGTTAGCAAAAATCTTCCTTGTTTTGTGTACTAGTCGGACTTAAATACGCCTTTTAAAGTTAGAATTTGTGTGTTTGTATGTTCGTTGGGTATAGTCTTTTAGACTAATAGAAATGGTCGTGACATGTTGCATCCTCGTTAAAAGAGGTCAGGCTCTAACGACTCCTCAAAAGTGTTGGTTATCCTTAGCCTCGCTATGCTGCTAATGTTAGCTGTCTGGCTAACTTTCGGCCGGTTAGCCTGCTATCCAGCTGATTGTGTAAACACTTGTTTATTTCAAGAAACAGCCATGTGGTGGTTACAATTGCGGCTACCAGTAGAAATGCACTAGACATTGCGTTAAATACTAGTATGTTTTTCTAAAATTGAAACTTTAGTGCTGAAAGCATTTAAGTTTGTCTCACCATTTATATCTCGCAATGTTGTGTCAAAGAAAGCTTGCTAACATTAGCTCGGTGCTTAGCTGTCTGCTAAAAGTTAAGCTTGCTTGTCAACTAACGTAACCGCGAGCAATGCTGTTTGTCGTGATAATCAAACATTCCGACGAACTATTATACATTATTAAATAACGTTAGTTTGTATTATTCTAGTACAATTAGCCCTCCACACAGTTGCAGTCGTCGCAAAAGGATTTGGGATGTTATCAAGCTAGCTACCACCTTGCGAGAGAGTCGTTTTCTATTCACTCATAGCGAGCCTTTGTCCTGTCAAGGAGTTAGCGTCATACAACACGAGGTATTTGTTGGAAAAGTTTGTGTTCCTTAACAGCTGAAAATACAAGACTGTACTGAAACAGTACAGAAGGCATAACGTTGGGCAGCCACTTGTAACGTTTTAACTTGCCACAACACGCCTGACAAGGAACACGTTAACTTTGCTATAGGTAAACCACGAGTATATAGACTCACATGTTTTTCGTATGTTCAGTCGGTCAGTGAGAACATGAATAACTTTGGCCCAAAGTAATAAACAATCAGATGAAGAAAAAACGAGTAACGCAGATTAGACGTTTTTGTAGTTGCCACGATGATTAATGTAACTGGGCCAAACATACTCTTTGCTCATACACGATTTTTCAGACCAGAATACGTAATGTACCTTTCTCAGTAGAACACTTCCTCAGTGACCTTTGCCGTATGTATTTGCAGTAAAACTTTTTTGTCAGAAATTTTGGTTTATCACTATTGTGTCAGGTTTGTCAGTATTGTTAATAGTCACCTTTTCAACATATCAAACTCTACCATTTGTTTCATCTTGTGTTCTTTTAAAATGCATGGCACAGTACAAGTTTATTTTTAGATTTTCATTAGACTGCACACCTATATAAAGTGAATTATATCAAGAGTTTGTCAACAGGAATACTTGTTTACCAGTTAGAATTTTATGACCCTATCAAATCACATTTTTTTAAAAGAGTACTGTAACTATCTCTGAGGTACTGTTGTTTAAAACTAAAAGAACAGAGATCTTTTTTGTAGTTTTTACTGATTATTTGAAGGTAAATTGTTAGTGTTTCTGCTGACCTGCAAGTGTAACACTTATTTTGTTGCATTTCTATGTTCTTGAAATTAATAATAAAATATTGGTCAGTATTTTGTCATTTCATCAAGAATAGCATTATCATAGATGAATGTTTGTTTGTGTTTTTGTTGTGATATGGATCCCTCTGGTTCAGAAATAAAGTTTAAAGTGAAGTATACTCTAAAAATGGCGTGATATCATTTAGGGGTGATGTAGTCCCCCGCTAATGTCTACACTGTTACCAAAGGTGCTATTGTGATATTTTTCTCTCTCTTTGTGCTGTGTTGTTCAGAGGTAGGGAAGCTGTTACAAGTACAAAATGGGACACCACCGAGCACCAACTACAACGGAGTAGATGCTGTTCATGCCTGTAACATCCTTCAGCAGCTCAAAGCCTTGTATGATGAAGCACAGCTCACAGACATTGTCGTAGAAGTGGACCATGGCAAGACTTTCGCATGTCACCGGAATGTCCTTGCAGCAATTAGCCCGTATTTTAGGTGGGTAATGTGGGATGTATACAAATATTTGTATTTTCACAATTAAGAAGCCAAAAACATACTAAAAACAATATTCAGATCAAAGTTCTTGTCAAGTTTTATTATGTTTGAATCATGCAGTTGTTGTGTGAGAATTGATCAATATAGTTATAGCATTTGTTTTTTTTGTTTTTTTTCTACCATCACCACCAGGTCCATGTTCACCAGTGGCCTTACAGAGAGCAGCCAGCGTGAGGTCAGAATTGTTGGGGTGGAATCTGAATCCATGCACCTCGTCCTAGACTATGCCTACACATCCAAGGTCATGCTTTCTGAGTCCAATGTCCAGGCCCTGTTCACTGCAGCCAGCATTTTCCAGATTCCTGCATTGCAGGACCAGTGTGCCCAGTTCATGATCAGCAGACTAGACCCCCAGAACTGTATTGGGGTCTTCATGTTTGCTGATGCCTATGGACATCAAGAGCTGAGGGAACGCTCACAGGACTACATCCGCAAGAAGGTCAGTTTAACATGAGAACAGGATTGGTTTCTTAAGTTATTTGCATTGTGATTTTGCTTGCTGCTGCCATAGTCCACTTTTCATAAAAAAAGCAACAACCTCAGACTTGTTTTATTCTGGCCTTGAAATAGTGCTTCCTTAGTTACGAGTGTGTTTGCTTCCTAAAATCTGAAAACGTTTATCTTTTTGTGGTAGTTCTTGTGTGTGTCAAGAGAGCAAGAGTTCCTCCAGATGACCAAGGAGCAGTTGGTCAGCATTTTGAACAATGATGACCTCAACGTGGAGAAAGAAGAGCATGTCTATGAGAGCATTGTCCGCTGGCTGGAGCATGATCTTTCTGGCCGTGAGGCCCACCTAGCTGAGGTTTTTTCCCAATGCATCCGTCTGCCCCTGCTGGATGAGGCCTTCCTCAGTCGGATACCTGCCTCTTTTGCTTGTGCCCTATCCCTGTCGAAGGACCCTGCTGAGGCCAAAGCTCGCCTCACTGGCACCAATGGTTGCCCACAGCGCCTGGGTATGACTGCTTCTGAGATGGTCATCTGCTTTGACGCAGCTCACAAACACTCAGGGAAGAAGCAGACAGTGCCTTGCCTAGACACAGCCACAGGAAGAGTGTTCAAGCTCTGTAAACCACCCAATGATCTCCGGGAAGTTGGTATCTTGGTGTCCTCAGAGAATGACATCTACATTACTGGAGGTTACAGGCCGAGCAACAGTGAAGTGTCCATTGACCATCGGGCAGAGAGCGACTTCTGGCAGTACGAACACGCAGGCAACCGATGGCTTCCACGTGCACCTCTGCTGAGAGCGAGGATAGGCTCCAGGCTTGTGCACTGCTGTGGGAAGCTTTATGCATTGGGAGGCAGAGTATATGAAGGTGATGGGCGCAATGCATTAAAGTCAGTAGAGTGCTACGATGCCAGGGACAACTGTTGGACAGCAGTCAGTCCTATGCCAGCCGCCATGGAGTTTCACACTGCTGTGGAGTACAAGGATCGCATCTATGTCCTCCAAGGTAAGTTTAGGTTTGGGTTACTTTATTTGTACCCTTAGGTATAATTAGTCAGCAGCAAGAGTATGACATCCATCATAACACACAATAAAAAAAAAAAAAAAAGACAAGTACTTAAAATGTAATGTAGTAATACTGCTTATATGAAACAATGCAATGTCTACAGTGAGCTGAAGTTGATTTGATAATGTCATAATTCTCATTCATTTAAAATATTCTAAAAATATGTACAATATTTGACATTTATGTCATACAGTATATGACAAAGTATGTTAAAGCAGTTGACCTAAATATAATAATAATAATAATAATAATATTTATTTTTGTTTTCTGCAGGTGAATATTTCTTTTGTTTCGATCCCCGTAAGGACTATTGGAGTCATCTTGCACCGATGACTGTCCCTCGGAGTCAGGGTCTGGCTGCCTTGTATAAGAACTGCATCTACTACATTGCCGGCATCTGCAGGAACCACCAGCGCACCTTCACTGTGGAGGTCTACGACATTGAGAAGAGCACATGGAGCCGCAAGAGAGATCTGCCCTTTGACCAAGCCACAAGCCCGTATATAAAGGCCATGCTGCTGCAAGGCAAACTACACCTGTTTGTACGAGCCACACAAGTGATGGTTGAGGAGCATGTGTTTCGCACCAGCCGCAAGAACTCCCTTTACCAGTACAACGATGAAGCAGACGCATGGACCAAAGTTTATGAGACACCTGACCGCCTCTGGGATTTGGGTCGCCATTTTGAATGTGTCGTGGCCAAACTTTACCCACAATGTCTACAGAAAGTGCTTTGAGGTAGCTTGGTTTTTGTAAACCAATCTATAAGGCAGAGGGAGTAGTGTGTCCTGCCTGCCTTGTGCCTGGTGTTACCTTGGGTTTGCACCGCAAGGACCATTTTGGGCTAAGTCTTAAGTCGTTCAAACTTTGGTTCAACATGATCAAAATGGGGGTGCTTTTAAAGATTGCAGTATTTTTTTTCCCAGACAGCACCAACTACCCACACAGATGCTTGTTTAAAAAACAGTACAATGAATCATAAGTGCAATTATCCTATTTTTTGCTTGTTGTTGAGCCATGTTCTATTTTTGTTTTAGATGCATATAGGTAAGGATTTTTACAAATCATAAGCATGCGAATGAGGGTGTTGGCAGGATAAAAGTGCCCTCTGGAGATTTGGATGCTATGTGTCGGCATAAAGTGAAAATCTATATATATATATAAATGACTATATAAACTATGTATTCATACGGGTAAGATGAGTACTATAGCTCATTAGTAGGTTGCTGGCTCTGAAGCTTTTGTGTTTGTGTGTGTTTTTACTATTATTTTTCAAGTCTTTCATCTTATTTTATAGAAAGGTTTTGAAGTGTGCTTATGATTTACATTACCTTAGTGTTTTTGAAGCTTATATGATATATTTAGGCCCCCTCTTTCTTCATATGCGTCGGTGTGTCAAACAATACACAAGTGTGGCTTCTGAGCTATTTTTAAGTTTTGCTTGAGATTCCAGTTGCATGGGGGTCTTATACCTTCCACTCTTTGAGTTGGCATCCATTTTGTGTCACATGTGAAGACAACAAGTGAAATTGTCACTCCCCGATGTAAGTTGAGCGCAGATTTGAGTCGCGCATGCGTCACTTTGCGACGAGTAAAGATGTGAGTTGCGGATGTGTCACTTTGCGCCAAGTAGCATACAAAATGCTAACAAGAGACTTCTGTAATGTCAATACAGTAAAAATGGACCTACTTAACAAAGTTTGTTCACTGCTGGCTACAAGCTAGCAATCAAACACAACAAAGGCTGTCAGTCGAATGGCATTTTGAGCTAACGTTAGCAATCAAATAATCATAGATAGCTAAAACTTTATTGCAATGATTCCTATCTTCAGTTATTGTTTGTAATGAGAAGTTTATTATTTCACAAATTTCAGGAGGACACTTTATGCCGTAAACCGTTTAAATCTGAGCATGCGCGACTCACATCTGCGCTCACCACACATCGGGGAGTGGCAGAAATGCTAGAATACTCACTCTCCACATTGGAGAAACAAGGACAGAGTCAAATTTGTGTCAACACTAAGTGGAACGTTCAGACCAACTAACAGGCTTACCTCAGAAACTTCAGATATGTTTGATTAGGAGAAAAGGGACATTTCAGGCCATAGCGTTGATTAAGCAACTGTGTGAAAAGCTCAGTTAAGCATCAAGCTCTGTTGAGGTTGTTTTTTGACATTGGATTAATAATCATTTGAAAAAGGTTGAAAGAACCTTCATCTTAAATGCCAAAAAAAGCATTTGAGGTCTTGTTATAGTTGATCTGGACATTGAAAAGAGTTTTGTGGTAGCAATAAGTCATGGAACTGTGATTAGGCTATATTACATTATATTACCTTGGTTAAAGTGCATTCATTGTTTTGTGTGCTTGTCTCTGCTAGTGAAAATCCTAGTAGTTCCAGTGATTGTGTGGCTGTTGCATGGGTGCAGGCTTGAAGTGATGCGTAATTTAGTGCAGATCATTTGGGATGCCGATGTGCCTGTGGCTTGAAAAGGGGCCTCAGAATCAAAAACTGTTCCTCCTGATGAAGAATATCTGAAAAGTCTTACTCAGCGTTGCACTGAATCACTCTCCACTTCAGCAGTCCTTAACTGCAAACTTTACGAAGCACCCTCTTGAACAAGTAAGGGTGCCTCAGGTTGTGTGCTAGTTCATCTAACCATGAGCCATCAATACGTCTTTACACGCCATCACACAGAGGACACAAATTGTTGGTGCTGCTTATTGTTTTGTTGACAATCTTGTATAGAAGAATTAATACAACCACTGAGTGGCGTTCTTGTAAAAGTGGGACATTTTCAGTGCCGTCAATTTCCTCATGCAGGTTCCTGTGTCATCTTTGCACTACACATTTCTCTTGTATTTTATCTTAAAGAAGAGTACCCTTCTATTACAAAAAAAGGTTTTGGTAACCACATAGCAATCATCACATGACATGGAAATTAACACCAGAAGAGTCACATTCAATAAGGACTATGATGTAACTTCTCCAAGAGAAGATCCACTGTTGTCAGACTTGGAGCTCATTTTGAATTGACCCTGCTTGAACAATGCCCTCAAAACAGCCCTCATAGAGTGTGAGAGATGGTTTGAGCTTCATCCACATGCCTACAGATGGCCATTTGAGAACCAGGAACAGAGAACTCTCAGGATTTCTACTGATACACAGTACTGTATTAACTTTTTGTTTGTTATGTGTAATATACTGTACTATAGGTTTGCTGTACTTGCACAGTTTTTTTAAACTTCTTTTCAGTTTCTTTTATAACTTGAAAAAAATAGATGTGATTTTCTTTTTGTTGTCTCAAGTGGCTGTTTTTTTCTTTATGTTATTACCTATTTAGTTATGGTAGAGTAATCCAGCTCTGTTGAGAAAAAATGACTACCCGCACGTGTGATTTCCCCCCCCCCCCCCCCCCCCCCCCCCCCCCCCCTCTGTAGTACAGTAGTATTCCTTTGTAACATCTCACGAAACTAAGCATTACAGATCTAGTAACTGCATCGTTACATCACGATTTAAACACCAGTCATGTAATACAACAAGCTAAAAAACTGCTTTCTATGTTAAAGAGTCATTGGCCGTTGGCTGCAATACATGGGTCATTCTGGTCATTTACATGCATCACCTATGGGTGCTATTCTATTGTGTTCATGCTTTTCTTTAGCTGGTTTGTCTGTTTTGGGTTTCGGGTTTTAGTGGTGGTTGAGGTCTAACTGTGAAATTCACATTGCACATAATTTGAAAATAAAACTATTAAAAGTGAAGTGTGTGTATGTATTCGCCACTGTTAACATTTCAACATAATTTGTGTCACACCCTAGTTAGTCACAGGATTTTGTAAGCTAGTGTTCCAAACCCTTTTCCTTAAGGGACTCCTGTCATTAAGTAAACTGACAGCCCTAAGTGATACATGTTTTTACAGTAAAGAACAAGTGATACACTTTAAATTTAAACCAGATAGTGAATGCAGTGACTGCAGGAAGCCAGCAGATGAATGAATGCCAGCATTTGAATGTATGAAAGTTTTCCTGTTATGCTTAGGAATGTTTAATACATTTCTCTATAATATGTATCATTGCTATCATTGCATTAGCTCTCTGGTTGTTTCAACAGAGTACTTTTCTAATGCAGGGTGTGGCTGTTTAGCATAGATGGAAGGCTTGTGTTCTTCAACGTACCCTGTGGGCTTCCTCAAAGTTTGGATCTTTTCTCCACAAAGTATGAATGAAATGCTGAAATACAGGACAACTGTTTTTGTAAGAAAAGAAGAAGATGAAGAAAGTTGTCAACCCTGCACCCCAAGGATCTTGTAGATATTGTAGATTCTGAAACTCGCCAAAAAGGCGAGGGAAAGCCCCCCCCACCCCCAGCCATCAGTGAGCACGTGACCTGATGTCAAATAAAGCAGCAGGCTGCAAATTTGTTCAGTAATTACTGTGGAGACTAACGGGCTGCGAAGGCGCTCAGTGAAAGGTAACGTGCACTCGGGCTTTGTATATGTTTAGGAGCTAGTCTGTCTTTAATGCTTTGAAAGGTACAGCTTTACACAGCAGTGACGCTGTGTCACTGATTCCGATCATTGTCCACGTGTATAGTAACGTTACATCTCCTTCCGTCTGACTCCGCGTGGAGATGCAACCAAGAACCTTTCTTTCACTGAAAACGCTGTTTTGACCCGATCACATCTGGAATAGCATTTGCAGACTTGTGCACTGGTTTGGAAAAAAACAACTTTTAAGTTAGTAAGTGTGATCCAGTCTCAATTAAGTGACAACGTTAACTAAGCGTCTATTCCAGCGAGCGCTCTCGCTGGAATAAGAAACATTACTTAACAAACACAACCAAAACTTCAGTTGTTTATACTGCATTTATAAGACATGTTACACTTTGCTCAATGCTGTAAGTCTCATAAATAAGGAACACTGTCACAGCTACGGTCTGTACTCGGCAGATCTTCGTATTACTAATATTACTAAACTTATTTAAAGGCGCGGTGAGTAATTAGTTTGACCATATAAATTAGGCCTACAGGTTTATTCACATTAAGATAACCGAGGAGCTTGATGAAATGATGAAACCTCAGCCTTTGGTGTTTCTCATCATTATGACATTTTTTTTAGGCCAGTTGCACTCTTGTCTTTACAAACATAACTCATGTAAACCAGTATTTTACATCCTCACTTTGGTTTAATTGGCATATTGTATTAATCCATGTAAGACCTGCAAGTTTTGGAAGTTATATGTTGATTCTTTTATTTTGAAATTTGGCTACTCAGTTTGCTGACGAAGTTCACACACAGTTTAAATATAAATGCCTGCGGTACATCATTAAACTTTTTATTTTTTACATATATAGTGTACGCACACGCACACGCACACGCACACACACACACACACACACACACACACACACACACACACACGTCCACACACACCATATATTTTGTTGTTTTGATATACAATACATAATATAATACAATGTTATGAATGTTTTTCACTCTTTTAACAGGAACATGTCCCCTGCTCCAGCAGCTGAGTTGGACTACAAACCCCTGGATGGTGGTTGGGGTTGGGTGGTGGTGTTTGGAGCACACATATCCATTGGATTTGCATACTCTACGCCCAAAGTCCTCTCCATTTACTTCAAAGAGATCCAGGAGGATTTAGGAGCTGGCTCCAGTGAAATGGCATGGATTTCCTCTATCATGCTAGCTGTCATGTATGCAGGCGGTGAGTTGATTCAATCACTAACCCTAGCTCTTTCATTGTCTGCTCATAAGGAACACTAATCACTATCAGTAGCTTTCCTCGTGACAAAATTAACACAAAATCGCTCACACATCATTTGCTTATACTATTTGAAAAAGGTGGGTAACTCCCTGTGAAGTTTTTAGTGATGGAGTTCACATTCATTCCAGTGGTTTCACACTGACCCCTTTTCCACCTGGTATTCTAATTCGCCCTGAGTAATCCAATCACAAGTGGATAGCTTTAAGTACGTGTGTTCATACTTGACAGTAGAATGTGTCTTCAAATGCGAGTGACCACATGTGATTGGATCTCACTTCACCGCTCTTGATTGATCAGTGTTTTTTAATTTATTTTAACAGAATTTCCAACAAATACAATGATATTCAGTTTAACCAATTTTCAGCCATACATACAACCATTAGTTCAGTATAATTCATAATAAATGAGGTCCTTTTTGTGTTGAGGACATTTTGAAACGATTTACTAAATAGTAAAAAGGCCGTTATCCTTTTTCTGAATAGTTTAAAGAAGAATTGTTCCTTATGCAACTGCTAAACATGTTATGACTTTTAGTTCATTGGAAGCATAGAATAAATCACCAAAACTACGTATGTAAACTACATGCAAGTTGATGAATCAAAGGATAAAAACAAAAAATATGTGACCAAGATGTGTCCTGAATGGGGCATTTTACAATTCGGAGCAGTTGTCTTTGATGGATAAACTATCTAATTTGTGACACTTTTTCTAAGATACCTAAAACATATCTTTGGCATTGCTGTACTGCAGTTTCTTGTTACTCATCAAGAAAACCACCTGGTTACCATAAATACAATAACTTCAAATCCAGAGTTTCAGCAGATCTGTTTGGAATTGAGTGAGGTCATGTACCTTCAACCCGTTCTGTAGCCTCTAAATCAATACTCCTTTACAGGACTAGAGAATGCATTTGTTGTCTTCTCTTGACCTCCGAGAACCAGCACTGATATCGGTCTGCTGATCAAAGACTCCTTATTAAAATCCCTATGAACATTGCACTTGAACACACCACAAAGACTAAAGCTATTGGTCAGCTGGATGCAGACATGTGCGCCGGCGTGAGTGACTCCAGTTATAAAGCAGATTAAAACAATCTTTTACTTATATGGCATCTGTCTTCTCTACAAAGAAGACCACTGTTGTGCTCATTTGGAAGAGATAGATAATTAATAAACTGACATCACATGAGTAACTCACGTGAGTTACTGCACCCACTGAAATAGTCTTAAGCTGCCTAATTTGGGGAATGATGTTAGCATGTGTTGCTCACCTGACTTAAATTCAACTATCCACACTTAGACAGTTTCATTTATGAGAAGGTTTTTTGTTTTGTTTTTCCTTCAGCACACATGCTTATTCAGAATGTATATAAGTAATTTCATGTCCAATGATCTAAGACCCTAAAAAAAGAGCTTTGGTGTAATGTGCTGTCATGGTTGGATGCCAGAAGATGCTTTCCCTTTCTTATAATAACATTACAGTTGGCTGTTCAATGTGTGCAATTACACTCTGGCTTGGAATGGCACTAAACACCCAGGCCTGAAATGGCACTCTGAGACTAGACAAGAGTTGTCAGCATCCAGGCACTACTTCTTGCAACGTGGTTCTCAACGGCTTTTGACCTTTCTTAGCCAAACAAAGCTGTGAGTAGTTAAACCAAACAGTGATGTTCCTTTCTCAGAATGTTTATAAAGAGGTGAATCTCTGTCGTGCAGTTGTCATAGGTCGCCGCCTATGTTTGCCGCACAGGATTGTTACAGGCCGCTACAACAACAGCAGAGCACTTCAATTAATTTCCAAACATTCCGCTGACGGTGAGTGTGAGGCACATCTGCAGCCTGCAGTTCAGTGCGGCTGCCAGGAAGCGCAAAGCTCTTAAAAAAAAAAAACAAAAAAAAAAAAAGAGTCACAGAGCGCACCTTTACTTTTAATTAAATCAAACAAAGAGAAATTTTAAGTCTAATTCGATACTAGAGTAGCCTACTTCCTTGTCCGGCTGCTGCAATACATATGCAGAGCTGAGAAATCACTCTGCACAAAATCATCTGAGAAGTGCTTGATGAGTTATTTAGTTGTGCTTTAGAATGTAATGACTGCAAAACAGTCGTAAAGTAAACTTTGTTTATCTTCCCCTTCTGTACAATGACAAGAAGCTACAAAACGTTAGTTCTGCTGGTACACAGCTGGACTGGAGTATGTGATGTTAGCTGTTCACTGAATGACGTGTAAAGCCCCCCCCCCCCCCCCCCTTTTCTAGCAGTTAGGGTAATTTGTTATGCATTACTCCCGGGTTGACCAGTGATATACCCATGTATGTAGACTGGCTTGGTTTTAATTTCCAAAAGGAGGGTTGAACCCTGACAACCCTAGCCCAACTCTGGTTAGGTGGTGTGAAAAAGTATTAGTGCCCGTCTGTGTCTTTTGGCTTTTGGGTTTCCTCCATCTTACACTGGCTGGATCTACGACTGGTTGACAGATATCAGCTCTGAGTTGCTGGATTCACACTATATCTGGCCTCTCACGGTTCTAGTCTGATCCCATTTCTTTGTTTCAACCACAAAGTACAGCAAAGTACTTTGTTTCACCAACATGGATCACAAAGTACCTTTTTTTTGTTTTTTAAATACTGTTGGTTCAGTGGTTAAAATGTAAGCAACATTATCATTTTAAAAAGGATACACGCAACATTATTGTTGTCACAACAAGCAAAACAATCTGAGAAACCTAAGTTGACTTTTCCACTGTGGAGTTCCTTAGAGATCCGCTTCCACCATCTTCCACTCCAGCCTCAAGACCCATCTCTTCATCTCTGGCTATCCGTAGCCCCACGCCCCCCTCTCTTTTCATCAGTGCCAAATCTTGTTTTTTGTTTTTCTACCTTGCCCTGTAAAGCGACTTTGATTTTTGAAGCGCTATACAAATTCCTATTATTATTACTATTATATATTTGAAACTATTAATTAACAAAAACACACCAGGACACCAGGGTGTGTGACTCACCTGCACTCACCTTTAGAGAAGCCTAACTGATGAAATATTCTTCTCCACTGTGACTCAGGCACAGGGCTTTATCATATTGTCCTTGGCAAGGCTTAAGCAATGTCACCCAGTGGAGGACAGAGACAGGGGGAATATATCAGAGGACGGTTCAGCACACTTGGGTCTGACACCAGGGCCCCATGGGAGAGACATGACAGCCTTTTCAGAGAACCTCTGACTCAAGGAGTCCGAATGATAAAGTTATAATGGAAGTAGAAATGGTGGCAGTGCGGGAGATGCCCTATTGTGACACAGTTACATTAAGAGAAATGATCTATCTTTGACCCCCTGCAGGCACCTGGTTAACTGTATAAACAGCAGGATGTATATTTTTTTATTGCATGTACTGTAGTGGTACAGCGGCCATACAATTCTTTACAGCTCATCATGGAATAAGGATAAAAACTCTCCTATAAACAAGCTCCTAGTTGAGATTAAATAAACAGACATGTATAAATGTGTGTATGCTTTTAGGCATCAATGTGCTTTTTAGTGTACAGTTAATGACATAAGCACATACGAGGACTTTTATTAATTTGTGTATTTGAATATCTTTTAGTCCTTTTTATTATAAAGGACAGCTGAAGATGTGTAAGGGGAGAGAGAGAGGGAATGACATGCAGCAAAGGGCCGCAGGTCGGAGTTGAACCTGCGGCCTCTGCAGCAACAAATGAGCTTTTGTACGTGTGGCACACGGTCTTCAGCCGCCCCTTATGGGGTCGTTTTTTAAAGCGAAATTTCAGATCTCAGTTGTGATATTAGTGCATGGACATTAGCCCAGTCGGTCTGTAATACGCACCCATTTCAATTATTGTTTTTAAGTTGTTTTTGAGGCAAAGGTGCCAAACACATTGTGGTTGTCTTTGTGAGGTATTACTCCATACAATGTTAAAGTAAACAGAATATCTTTTGTGTTTTGGAATGATATGCAGAACAAGCAATTCTAGGACATCACATTGTGCTTTAGGAAATTGTACCTGTATATATGTTTTGATTTTTCACAATTCCTGACATTTTATAGGCCAACAATTGTTTGATAAAGTAATGAGAAGGTTGATTTGATAATGAAACGAATAATCTTTTGCGGCCCTGTATCTTGGAATTACACTGTGTTTGTTTGTGGAAGAACACTGCAAAGCAATAATGTTTTAATGTGGTCTTAAATGTTTTTGTTAGCTTGGCCTATGGGCTTCTGCTTCTGTTTGACAAACTGCTGGCTTGATGCTAAATCCTTAAAAGTCCATGCATGGATATAATGTTAGTACTTTGATATTTTGTTGGAAATTTTCAAACGTGATCTATGCTTTTATAAGTAGTTGTGTATATCTACGTTTAGAAATTCTCACTTGATATAAAGAATGTGGTCATAGAAAGCCATAACTGGTTGTAACCGTATTCTAATATAATCACTATAAAAATATATGCACTTACTTTCCTAGTATAATTTCTCATGTACTGAGAAGTTAATCATCAGCCTTGTCTTGAAGACATGTTTATCATGATTGCACCCGGCATATAAGTAAAGTGTCTTTGCTAGTTTAAGACCAACGTTGTTTAAAAAGCAAATGCACCTGCTCCCACCTCGTAAGCCCATTGGTGTGCAGGTGTTACAGGGAGGTGTTTTTCAGGTGCATTCTTGACATTTTGCTAGTTTAAAGCAGTGGATTGCGCCATTGTCCAACAGAAACCTGGTCTAAATTCAACAACGCATCATTTCATTATTTTAACAGCCCATTAGTAAAATGTGCCTAGGTTCGTGCACATTTATGGTTGTTACACACACACACACACACACGCACGCACGCACGCATGCACGCACGCATGCACGCACGCGCACAGGGACGCAGCACAGCAGACAAACATGAAAAACAAAAAAATAAAAAAATATTACAACGTAAGATGGTATTATAAAATGATCTGCTCACAAACTTTCACTTCACGCACGGGCAGATCAGTTACTTCTCCTGAAAATCTCTTCTTCTTGCTTATTAAATCCGCCATCATAACAGCAATGCACCAAGGTACAAACCCGCCTGGCTGTTAAAGGTGATGGGAGAAGACACTCTGACTGGTTTATTGCATATTATGCCCAAAAACACTAAGTACAACCCTTTTGAACCATGCACCTGGCACACGGACCCTTTTTTCAACTGTTAAACTACCAAAAGTGGATTTGGACAGGCCCTAAACACACCTGTGCCACGTGCTTCATGCCGTGCGCTTAGATCATTAAAATAGGGCCCTAGGTGTTTGCCAAACATGTAATCCTCTTATGGCTCACTGGCCTGTTTTCAATTATCACCATCCACATTAAAGTACTTCCTACCAGTGCATTAAAAAAAAGCTAGTTTTATTGATGCACTTCCCATTTTTATATATGAATTGAGTAAAATAAATGTATAGTGAAACAATTGGTCTTTATCCCAAGAAGAAGAAATTTTCGTTATGATTGCCTACAGAAGGACTGGAGGTTCAATGTCACTTTTTCAGGCAAGGTTATAAATGAATGGAAAAGTGACAGCATATAAAAGGCTGTTTTAATTGCTGATTGATCAGAGTGTAGCATTTTACATTATAAGGGGTGAGTATAATGAGTTGCCAAGTTGTGTCACATTGGACGCAAAAGTTTGAGGTTTCCTTTTGCCCTTGGTTTAGACCTAGAGTAGAAACTGCTGTAGGAACCCCCTGATCGCTAGCAGTGGGTACATTAATTACAGACTAACTGTTTATATTGAGCTGTAACATGCAATAATACTGAACCTCTCTCTCTCTCTTTCTTTCTTTCTTTCTTTCTTTCTTTCTTTCTTTCTTTCTTTTTGTCTTCCTCCTCCTTGCAGGACCAGTGAGCACTGTGTTGGTCAATCGCTTTGGAAGCCGGCCAATAGTAATACTGGGTGGACTGATGTGTGGGCTCTCGATGGTAGCTGCTTCTTTTGGGAGCTCCCTCCTTCACCTCTACTTTTGCATTGGTGTCGTTGCAGGTACAGTACTTGGATATGTTTTTTTTTTTATTTGTGACACTGCTGCCCTAAAAATAAACCTGGCTAAAAAGTTTAGCAGTCTTGGCAATCCTTAGACATTAAGTTGATCACAGCTCATAACTATGATAAAATAGATTAAATTAAATGTGTAAATTGATGTGCCACAGCTGCAAAATATAAGACAAACAACACACATACAGATAATGCAAAAATAATGTATATAATAGAATACAATAAAAAAATACAAAGGAAAGAATGGACAAATGTAAAAAGGACCCATATGTTTTCTATTGAATAAACCAACTAATTCTTTGATACAAGACATATTTACCCTTTTGCTTACTATTCCCATTACTTCTAAGACACTCTCTGGTAGGGCAAGTCTGTATCTTTTCATATCCTTTCTGAATGTCTGGGTTGCTAGATCTGCTTCTTTTGAATGGGCTACCGTGCTGATTGTTGGGGCCCAGGGCATCTGTCCCAGCTCCTGGGGTGTAGTTAGAGCACCAAGGGGACCAGGGCGGTAATTAAGAAACCGTCGCCGATCCCAGAGAGCGTGGTCTTCCGTTGCCCTCTGTACTCTCCCGTAGGCTCCCATCATGCTTGTCACAAGGGGTCTCCCTGCCACCCTGCGAGGCTCATTACCCTGCCAAGGACTGCTGGGAAGGATTAATAGGCCCAGCAAGTGACTAGGCCATGTGTGGTGCCCGGGGGCATGTGTGTGCCACGCTCTGCTCCCCTGTGCCCTGGTGCACCTAGCAGATATATCCCTACACACATGTATACACAAATACACACACACAGGCAAAAAGATGAAAAACACCCCAGACTCATTGAGTTGCTTTTAGTAAGCACTTATCTTTGTTTATACAGCTTCTAGTCCAGATTTTAGATTTAATTGATTGTCTTTCTTTGTTGCCCTTTTAGGAGGGACTGTCCTATAAGTGCAGGAATAATCCAGGTCAGCTTGTCATTATACAGGGTTGTAGGTGTGGACTTCTGCCCGGGTTGGGTTAATTTTCAGCACCAGAAGTTGCTGCTTTGGAGTGAGCAGTGATAAGGATTTTGAGGGGAAAAAAAGGCAAAATTGGAAAAAGACAGTTGACACTTGAACAGAGGGTGCTCTGGGGGCTCTGGTATGCTGATGGACTTTATACCATGTATTGATAAGCACCCCTAACAGTAAACACATGGAAATAAGGTTAAACAGTGTATTTCTTTTAACAAGAGTAAATTAAACCAAATATCAGAATCAGTCATAAGTTGTAAGATGTATGTTTAATTTAAATTTATCTTAAGTTAATTTTGTAAATTAGTTTTTAACATACAATTTAATTTTACTCATTACTCATCATCATGTTTGAATGACCAAAATGTCCACAGATGTTGACATTATTTTGACCTCTCACAAATCTGATAAGATGTCACACACGTGTGTGTGTGTGTGCGCGTGCGTGCGTGCGTGTGCGTGTGTGTGTGTGTGTGTGTGTGTGTGTGTGTTTTCATTTTATAAATCCCCTGTTTAGTTCTACCTTTTTTCTTGAGGCTTCATTATGGAGCCAGAGAAAACGATTACATTGACATTGGAAAGGAGCAGAGCATCCTAACCATCTACCTGTAGCTCTTCATGGGAAAATAAGGTGCTATTAAATGGAATGTATTACCGAGGCGCTCTAATTTATTTCTACTTCAATGGAGAAATTATTTCTGAAATAATTCCAGCATTCTGTAATGAGATTTTTGCCAGCAAAAGTGAAATGAGATGGAACATTAATGAGCACCAAATCAGTCTTGATTTAATTTAGCGAGTACTCTTTAGAGTTTATGTCCAGGAAGGTTTTCAACTCTGAGGATTTTTAAAATGTGACTTTTTTTTTTTTTTTATCTGTCTAAAAACAGGTTTTGGACTCTCCTTAAACCTCAATGCGTCTCTCACCATCATCAGCAAGTATTTTCTTGCCAGGCGTCCTTTAGCTAACGGACTGTCCATGGCTGGGAGTCCGGTGTTTGTGTGTGTACTGGCCCCTGCCAACGAATATTTACTCCAAAAGTTTGGCTGGAGAGGAAGTCTCCTTATCCTCGGGGGTCTGATGCTGAATTGTTGTGTTGCTGGGGCCCTGATGAGGCCTGTCATTCGGCCTCATAAACCATCCACTTGTGCACTGCAGAAGAACATGGAGGAACAGCCAAATACGTGCAACACAAAGCTAAAAGGAAGCTGCATGAACAATGCTAAGAAGTTCTTGGATTGGACCTTCTTCAAGGATAGAGGTTTCATCATTTACCTCATTGGGAATGTGTTGTTCATCTTTGGTGCCTATGCGCCCTTTGTGTTCCTGTCAGCCTATGCTATTACCCAAGGCATTGATGAGTACTCTGCAGCCTATCTGCTCTCCATTACGGGCTTTGTGGACATGTTTATTCGGCCTGGCACTGGCCTGATAGCCAACAACAAGTGGGTCAGGCCCAGAATACAGTATTTTTTCAGCTTTGCCATGATTTTCAACGGAATGTGCCACCTACTGTGCCCACTGAGCAAGAGCTACGCTTTCTTGGTGACCTACGCAGTATTTTTTGGCATGAGTTTCGGCATGGTTTTCGCCCTAATATTCGAATGCCTGATGGACCTGATGGGAAATCAACGCTTCCCCAGTGCTGTTGGACTGGTCACCATCATCGAGTGCTTCCCCATGCTACTGGGACCGCCTGCTGGAGGTAACAGTGCACACTTACCATACACTATCCATTTAAAAGACATGACAGAAGCAGCCTGACTTACTGGAAAAAAAAAACATACCTCTCTTTCCTTGTTTGTCTGCAGTGTTGAGTGTGATAAGATAGGTACGTATTTACTTTCAGCTTACTTTAGATTACCATACGCTGATCCGTGCAGCTGATGGGCAAAGAGGGAGTAAATAATGTACACCTACTGTATATACAAACACACACTTGTGGAAAAAAAATCTATTGTAACAGCAGAAAAAATAGCCAGTTTGGTGCAAGCTCCTTTGTAAATAATGCAGCACACCGAATTACAAAGACAGATTATTTCTCCGTTGTGTGTTTATCTGTGTCTTAGTCATGGGCTGTGCGTTGTGTAGCAGTAGAGCTCAATTACTTGCTAGGATGTTACTACTGTAAAACAGAGTAGGATTGTCACTGGTGAGTAGGATGGTTTTGGGATTCACATTAGAGTAGCAATTGGTCACGGATCATTTACTGCTGTAAAGTAGCTGTATTCATTGCTGAGACTTGTAAGAAGTGTACTGGATTTGGCTATGTACAAATTATGAAACATTTAGATCTCAAAACTCAGAAGCTCAGGTTTGTGTGCATGATATTGAATATTGAAAATATGTTGGAAACACAAACAAAGAGGCAGAGCTGTAGCCCTGTGCTCCTTTTTAAGAGACCCTATTATGCTCATTTTCAGGTTCATATTCAGTTTTCTTGTGTTTCTTGTCATGTTTACATGCTTTTATGGCACGGTTTCTGAATACAGACTGGATGGAATGGATTGAGCGTTATTATACTTTAAAAGTATTTATTAATATGAGACCTTTTCAAAAGAAACTTATATAATATTTGATGTTTTTGACATAGATATTAAAAGCATGTGCACCAGATGTCACCTTACTTTGATGACTTTAACCAGAAACAGACTTTTTCGGTTAAGTCTTGTCTTTATTTGATTCTATAAATAATTAAGAAAATATGAATTCATAAATTAAGTGGCTACCATTTAATACATGGTATTAGTAGGGGATTATATATGGGTCAGACTGACTAGTTATTTGTATTGCTCAGCATCAACCTCCAAGCTGAATTACTTTACTCGTCTACTTACCAGTCCAACAAAGACGAGAAAAAAATCTTTCATCTGACTTGTATCTCGAGCATTCGTCTGTCTCGAGCTTAAGATTGAAGTGCGAACAGCTACCTTCATGGTCTAAATTACCTTGTAATCAGAAGGATATTGTTTACCTTCTCTGCTTTCTTGCCATTTTCAAGATTAGTGCACTTTTGAAAGACACCACTATAAAACACTTGAGTCAAAACAGAAGCATGGAACCAAATGACAGTAACTGCCTTTTTTTTTCTTTTTCTTTTTTTTTAAAAAAAAGGAGCCATTGGAGAAAATTATTTGAAGTGACAATTAATCATAGAACAGAAAACACTTTGAATTGAGATATTGCAGTTCTCATCAGGGCCTGTAAAACTGCCAAAGTAGGTAGAAAATCAGTTCTGGCATGTATATTTGTTAATGCTTTCTGCTGAGGTAACGACTTTGTTGTAGTAAGTAAATATTTTCACAGTGCTGGACACATGATGTGTAACAAACTGCACAAAAATTCAAACTACCACACTTTTCATCTCTTCGTCATTGCATTTTTAAAGTTAGGAGCCAATATGTATGTATTTGCAGTGATCATTTTAAAGCCTAAATTATGATTATTTTATTCAAGTCAAAGTTGAATGTAATCATCGAACAATATCAACTGGATTTTTTTAAAGGAAGGTTTGGAACAATAAGTTGTGTTGCTCCTTGGTCCAGACGGGTCAAGTTTAAGGCTGAAATGATTAGTTGATTAGTTCAGCAATACATATTTGGCAACTATTTTAATAGATTCCAGACATTTTTTGAAGTTTCAGACATTTTTAAACAAAAAAATCACCATTAGTTGTAAAGAATTGTTAATTGAAGCCCTCAAGTTATTTATAAAGCCCTAACCAGTAACATTTACTGAAAT
The DNA here is from genome assembly GCF_008692095.1 of Etheostoma spectabile. NCBI lineage: Eukaryota > Metazoa > Chordata > Actinopteri > Perciformes > Percidae > Etheostoma > Etheostoma spectabile. The sequence continues at coordinate 25,447,984 of NC_045736.1, forward strand.
GCCAGTACTGTAGTTAAGTACAGTTTTGATATTTTGAGGTACTACAAAATCCGATTAAACTACCTTGTCAAATGTAAAATAATTAAAATGCTCCACCTTTACCAGCTACAACATACAATGATGAACATTTTATGTCTCACAAGTTAGAATTCAGCAATATAATAAATAATTTTTGAATAGGCTATTCTGCATAATGAGTACTTATATTGTTGGTACGTTAAATACATTTTGATGCTAATACTTTTTGTACTTTTACGTGATTAGGACCTTTACTTGTCACAAAGTATTTTTACAGTGTAAAGTTGTCTAAATACTTCTTCCTCCACTGGCCCAAACACCCAAATTTGTCTCAGAGAACTTCTGTAGAACATACTTTTTAAAGGAGAATTCCGGCCAATTTTTATGTTCATCTTGATTGCTAGAAATATGCGAGTACTTTTGATTGAACCCCCCCGACCTGAATCAGTGCAGGCAACACGGAGCGGCTGCAGCTACGCGTATAAGCTTTCACTGAGCTAAAACTGCAGTTAACGGGGCAAGTTTTAGAGTGCCTTTTGTGCTTCTTAACCATCAAATTTAAGAGGCTCTTCTGTGTGTTGTATGTGAGCTATATTCTCCTAGTTACTTTACTCCAAGCTTCTTCCCTTGTGAACAACTGCGCTCTTCACTTCACACACACAATCTGCATACTGTTGGCTACCTTTTCCTGCTTCAACTGAATTCCCAGGAGGCAAGGCAACAGCTGTGTGTGTGTGTGTGTGTGTGTGTGTGTGTGTGTGTGTGTGTGTGTGGTGTGTGTGTGGTGTGTGTGTGTGTGTGTGTGTGTGTGTGTGTGTGTGTGTGTGTGGTGTGTGTGTGTGTGTGTGTGTGTGTGTGTGTGTGTGTGTGTGTGTGTGTGTGGTGTGGGTTACCTGGCTGCGATACAGTATAATGGTGTTTGTTGAACGCCCTTTCTCACGTTTGTATTTTAGGTGCATTATTCACATGCTACAGTTAGGCTACACGGCATTAACATAATGTAATTATTAGTGGTTTATTGTTATTATTTACCAGCATATATCATTCCTATGCATTGTGTATGGTAGCCTTTGCAATGTTATTCTTTCTTTGCGGAACCACACACACACACACACAGCCGTGGCAGAGCCACCCACGCCCATGTTTGTACTGTTGCTTGATTGTAATAAAGCATCAACAGAGAGAAGTTGTTGTCTTCTGTGTTTTAACAGACACAACTAGGGTGACGTTGGAATCAGCTTTAAATACAGTCCTAATCTAGCCCTCACTAACAAGTTCCAAATAATTTCACTGGATTTACCGTTTTTGTTTGCGTCATCAATACCAATTTCAATCTAATTGGCTGGGAATATACACAGACTTCTCACAGAATCACAATTGAATTGATATCTTGCTACTCAGTCAGAGTCTTATTAATCTAGAGTCACAGTCTCTGTGAAAATAATCATATATGGGATTTTTTACGCCTATTGGCAGACATCCATGCACTGGCATATAAAGAGCCTTTTTCCCATGTCCACTGAAGTTTCTCAGCTTGCACTAAAATGGTTATTTGCAAGGTTACTTTTACACTTTAAGTCTTTACTTTGTTACTTTTACTTGAGTAAAGAAGTTAAATCAGTACTTCTACTTTTACCAGAATATTTTTTAACACAAGTATCTGTACTTTTACTTGAGTATGGGAAGTGAGTTCTTTTGCCAACTGAGATTTTCTGTTTGGAAATCACCACACATAAAAACATCAAAATTACTAATTGCAATAAATTGAGGTTGATTGTTCACCTTTCTGAGCCCGATTAAAATAAGTATTTTTTATTTTTTTGCCATTAAATTAACCACATGCACAGTGTCCCCCTAAAACCTATACAAGCAGTATGTGGAATGAGTGTGTTATGCAGTTTCAATAGCAACTTTCTCAACCATAATTAGGCGTGCACTGGCGTGAATTTGGCAAAAAACAATTTTAACATAGGCATTAACGATTTACCAATGTCAATGTGATCAGAATGAAACAAGTTTCTCTGATATTTGGACATACGGAAAAATGTGTAAACACTCTGAATTTGAAAAATAAATGTCTCTTTATATGCAAAACATTTTGAAAAGCCCATAAATCATAGATTCACGGTTTCCCATGAAGTTACAGGGCCACCGTGTAAAACACAAGTAACTAACAGTGTTAGTTTTAGGCTACCTTTTACAACTTATTAGCAAGTTTATAACCTAATGAAAGTCCAGTTTAACTCAGTCACAGCTGTGAAAAAGTTACAATCATAGATCAGTATATCCTGTTCAGCTTTTATGACTATCTGAGTTGGCAAGTGAGCAATCAAAAAACTTGAAGGAGCGGCTTGTCTCTAAAATGAGAATAGTTGGACGACCGGAAAGCCAGCCCACCTTAAGTCAGTGAGCCTGTGCTGACGTTATTGCTAGCTCCATGGCTAACCCGCTTCACTTTAACCAGCAGGTAGCATGCAGGGCACAGGAACATGGCTTGGGTCTTCAGTTGCAGCATTTGTTCAGAAACTGTAAATACACTGCAGTGCTTTGTTCACTTATAGCATTACTGCTAAATTTATACTCATCAACACACACTCACCTCCCCTCTCTCTTTCTCGTTTAGGCTGCTTGCTAGTAGCTTGCTCCTGATTTTGTGAACATCTGGATGGCAGTTCCTCATATGAGTGATCAAATAGGTGGTGTTGAATTATTTGACATAGCACCTTCCTTGCATTACTTCAACCTTGCAAATATTGCATCCTTCACGCCGTCTTTTTTCACCGTGAAAAGCCTCCAGACCTTCGAGAATACTTTGTCTTCAGCATGTAAATCTTGTGCTGCGTTGCATCATTGCGTCACAAACTCTGCATGGCCAAACAAAGCAAACACAAACGCACACATAACGACAGCTAAACAGACAAACATAATCATCACTTGTTCACATCAGACCAGTTTTGCTCATCGACCCGATGTATTAATGTTACTGAAATGATTGCCCATTTATCGTTCAGCCCTAACAATAGTGCTAGTGTTAAGTTAGTGATGTGCTCTAAAAACTCACACTTAATAAACAATTAATCAAAATGTATAAAGCTCTTATTTAGACTAGTGCTCAGCCAAACTATGTCCACTTTCAAGTTCATGTAGTGGCCTGTTTAGTACCCTACATAAATATGTTGAGTCAGTGCAGTACTGTAGCTGCCCATGACGTTATTAAATGTACATATTGGGACACTGACTTTTCCTTTGCCTCCAACCTGAGTTTTAATGAGGTGAAATTATAGAGGCCCCCCAGTTTGTCTGTTCTGAGGCGCTCATTTAATAGGATAAATAAGTGCCTCCCTGCACGTCTAACATTCTCCTCCAGAGGGCACAACCGTTATGTCTACCCTAACTATGCTGCTTGTTACTGCACCCCCAAACCTCCGGGTCAATCCAATTAGGAGGAAGTGAGGTAAGCTGGTGTAATTAGCCTTTTGCTTTGGGTGTTTAATGATGCTCAGTTCAAACTATCATTGAAGTCCTGTACCTGGGCCATAATTAAGCTGTGAATACAATTAAAAAGAAAGAGGTGACTCTGCCAGATGGACTTAATTACCGCTTAGCCAATCAAAGGCTGTCTTAATGAGTGTGATGGTCATTGTCGTACACACACCAAATGAGTGCTATCAATCAGGTGATACACCGTCTGAGATCCAAATGCAAAGTGACCCCTCCCAGTATGGTACATGCACACACAATTGTTATCATTGTTTGTTGTAAAGATGGTGATTGACACACTTAAGGAGACCTACCAAGGTAGACCTTGTAATTTAATAGATTTTGATAAGATACTGTAACTTGCCTTGCAACTTAGGTGCCTTCGAAGCTGTTGAGTAATGGAGTTGTACAAGGTTGGAGGGAAATGAACCTGAACCAGGTTGTCAGAACCTGAGTTTTTTTTTTCTTTATTTGGATGATGCTAGTGGGAACATATGGTTTTGAGAATGCTTTTCACAGCTTTTTCAAAATAACCCAGGTATTTCATCACACTTTCGTTGCTTTAACAAGGCTAAAAAATGGTATAAAGGGGGGTTGTAATAAGATGGATAGACAGGCCGTCATACCTGCTGAGAAAGAGAGATAACGACACTCGGCCTTAGATCTGTCGCGGGGGGAGGGGGTCTGGGTGCGGTTAACACTCTGAAAACTTGGAGGCTGAAATCTGATCTAAACCACATTTGTCACTTTTCTGCAGACTTGAGCTCGATATTTATGGCTCTAAGAATGGTCCTCTCTTCTGATTCGTTTTGGTAGCAGCCGTCCAAATTGCCTTCCCAGAGATGCTCAGAGAGCCAGAAAGGGTGTAATGGCCCTCTGTCATTTCCGACAGGGCTCTTCTCAAATTGTCGGTGCCCACTCTCACTTCCTCACACACACAGAAGCCAAATCTGAGTTTGGTCTTGCTCTTCACCTTCAAAGTTGCAAAGTGGACGAATGAAGATAGTATTCAGTGACATATTGCGTTTTTGCTTGTCGTAGTGCACAGCATTTCCCAAGTGTGTTTTTTGTTTAGACATAATGTTGCATACAATAGGTATAACTGACACTCTTGGTTTGAAATGTAATTTCTTTGCACCCTTCTGCCCTTCTCCACCCAGGGTTACTGGTGGACATCTTTGGTGACTACAAATACCTTTTCTTAATGAGCGGCTCTGTGATTGTGATTGGCGGGCTCTTTCTCTTGCTCATGAACATCTGCAACTATTACATGCTGGAGAGGAAGAAGCCAGCAGAGGACAGAGAGCAGAACCAAAACAACACAGAGAACCCTGACCAGAGCACCTCAGACGAAGAGATGAAAGCAACGATGGAACAGACTGAGCCTCAGGCTAAAGAGAAGAACGGAGCTCAGAGAGATTCATGTCCGGAGAATGCAGAAACACCTAATTAAATCGGAATTTAATGTAACTCTCCATTTATGCGCCATTTAATCACTGCAGAAGAAAAGGGTTCAACAAGATGATCCAATTAAAGGAGCGACAGTTGAAGCTGAAAAAAACATGTACAAAATGTGATGGAAATATGGCATTCCTCTTTGTATTGTGCCATTTGACAAAGGCTACTGTCTCCTTATCGCTCTTGATGTTACGTCTGTCCCTGTTTTTAGTCTCTTCAGTGGAAGTCTGCGTGATATATAAGTCACATGCTTAATGTATGCCATTATTTATTCAGTCTGTTTCCAATTGACTTTACTGTATTTTGCTTTTATTGTTCCACCATCTTTCTACCTAAGTGTTTTTATTTACTTTTTTCCATTCAGGTTTTTTATGCACAAATTGAAAATGCACATAAAACAGTTGTAAACGCACTTCCACACTCATTTATTCTGTCGCTCAGCATTCATATTTGTTTAACCATTTAAGTAATTTAACAAGCAACATGAGCTGTACTCGGGCACAGCAAGCTAAATGCTAACATTAGCATGCTAACATTCTCACAGTGACGATGCTAACATGCTGATGTTTAGCAGGTTTACAATCATACCAATCTTCAGTGTAGTGTGTTAGCCTGTGAACGTTTACTAATTATCACAAAGTACTGCTGATGCCAACGGGTATGTAATTAGTTTTGCAAATATTTTTAACATTTAACTCTGGTGATGGCTTTAAATGAAGAGTCTAGGACTCGCTAACATGGTTACAATTGGTGCTAAGGGTATTTAATGTCTGCACTAAATTAATTTTAATTAATCCAAAGGTTTTTGAGAAATTTAACTTAAAACCACAAATGTCAATTGCATAGTAGTGATATCTAGGAGAAGTTAGAAATCTCAAGACTAGGATTCATTGTCTTGGCAACAAGAATCTCTACCAACCTTTGGTCCAGTCCTAAGTAGATGTTGAGCTATTTAACCGGTAAAGTGAACATCTTAGTTTCACTAGCAGAAAAGTCAGAGGATCACTAAAGTCATTAGGCTTCTTCCTAGGGAGACCGTGAATGTTTGTACAAAATTCACAAGTCACAGGGAATGTTGAAATGTGCACAGCCACATATGAGGGTGAATGTTTGCAGTAAGTTTTACTTCTTTCTCTCACATGATCACAAACAAACAATTTTTGTCTTGTGATTTGTAGCTGTTCATTGCACAGTGATCGGTCTAACGATCTATGAACTAATTGGTCTATGAACGTTTAATTGTTCATGTGATGGGCATAACCTCATTGTGAGATGTGTTGCACTCATATTGTACATCATAAAACCGACAATTGGTTCATAAACTACAGTGTGTGTTCCACAGTGATGTAATACCTTTTGTGTTGACATTTACCAGTGACATTTGTTCAATGGGCGAGAATGGATTTGCATACACTGTTAATTGATTCGATGTTTAGTGGATTTGCGCATGTGAGTGAATGTGTTTGTTGGAGTGAGTGACAAAAAGGTGAGATACACTGAATGGCAGCTTTTTGGATTATGTGTTCTAGAGAATTTAATGACATTTTTAGTTTACTAACTTGATTATTAGAACTGTATTTTATCTTCTGGCATCTTATATATGCACAATGTAACATAGATATTCTGGATAACACTATATTGTTAACCTAAATAAAATCCCATTTATTTCATTGCATTTTATTTAATATACTGTATATTCCAAAAATCTGTCCTGTGTTGTGTAAGGTAACTCTATTCTTTAAATTAGGTGAATAAATAGTCAAGACTCATTTCCTTCATCACTTAGGGTACAGTTTTTTGCATTCCACATCCAAGCAGGGAGGTAAATGACACTCGGGCACAAGAGAAATGTCGTCAAATCAAGATCTACCACACAGCTTCTCAATGTCGGTGGCCATGGCCAATTTTTCACAACAATTACAGGAATGGGGAACAAGTTTGGAAATGTCAGCACCTTAAGGGCGTGAGCACCTAATGAAGCAAGGCCCGGATGTTCCAGGCTACTGCTCTGAGCTGCATGCAGCCCCACACACATCAGCAAATCAGTTGGCCAATAAATTAGACATGCATGCGCAAACACACACACACACACACACACACACAGGTACTATCTCCTGTCCCTTCTCTGAGTATTCGGCAAGGTCTTTGGACATGACAAGGTGGAAAGGTACCCCAGAGACGAGTCGATGGGCGCTGTGACCTGAAATCTGTTTATCATTATTATATTTCCTCTCACCTCCTGTTCCCCTCTGGCCTGCTGACCCTCCTACAGCCCGCCCGTCCATGTGTGTTCTCTCTGAACTTCATGCCTGTTGTACTCTATGCTCAATGGTTAAAAAGACTTCTGGGTCTCCAGAGGGTGTAGGTGGTCAGGTGACAAGGCAACGCTAGTTAAAACATACTTATGAATAACATGCTTTTTGGTAGATTCCAGTTGTGTTTTATTTATATGTAGTAATTTCATAGTTACTCCAATGTTATGTGGTTTATCACATCTCTCATGGGTGTCGATGTTGCGGGAAAAAAAAATGTAATTGCAAAAGAGCTTGTAATAAAGTGGCCTCAATGCCTGCAAATCACAGGGATTTAGAGATATCCCCAAATTGCCTGTGTATCGTCGGATTTATGTGTTAAGATCATTACTGTGATTGGATGTAAAACTTCCTGCTTCAAATGCAACCGATAACTTTAAAATGTGTTACTGTTAACCCTCATTCCCCACACCCCTTAACACACACTCCCAGGTGACAGGAGAAGAAGCTTTGGCTGTCTGGGAGATGTCAGCCAAAGCGTCTGTAATACAGTTTTGTTTATTACATTTTATTTATTATATACAGTATGCATGTATATATGTGGGTATATATACTTGTATTCATTTGTTTCTCCAATTTGTGGTGTCTTCTAATCCCGTATAGGATGGGCCAAATGTTTGGCATGACACGGAAATAGAATTACACTAACTAACTGACTATTAAAGATAAAATAAAGAGTTTATTTGCAAAACAACATCTTAAAGAAAAAAACACAGCAGTGTGTAAATTCTGCAATGTAACAATAACCGACACAGCTGGGACCACCTAAAATATGTATCTGCACTCAGTAAGGAAGCATAAAGAAAGATAGGCTAAGTATAAGTGATAATAATTATATTTATATTATATTATTATTAACATAATTATTATTTATCAATCTGCCTCTTTTCCAAAACTCTCCAGAAATCTCTTCACACGACTATTAGCTATACATATTAGCTAGTTATGTATATTGTATGTTTCAGTTGTTTGGTCTGGTCTTGGTCTTGACTCGGCCTTGCCCTGTCTTGGTCTTGGTCTTAACCCCTCAAAGTCTTGGTCTTGTCTTGGTTTCTATACACTCTGGTCTTGGTGATGGCTTGGTCTTGGTTTAGGTGGTCTGACTACAACATTGCCAGTTCTTGTTATACTAGTGTTAAACTTGGGAGCACATGATTGTAATTGGGTATCACTCTTCACTAAACATTTGTTATATAACATATGTTCATCAGCATCTACCTAGAATAAATGGAGCCAGTGTGGACAAGAGACTGGTGTCTGGATGTTGATTATCAGCCCTTCTCCTGACCTTTGGATCTGTGCGAATCAGATCTCAGTTGTTTACAATAGGTGGCTGACCTGATGAATCTGGAGTGGTCTTACACAAGCGTATCAGAGACAAACTGTAAGGAAAATGTGTTCCCAGAGGGCTCAAAGAGCACTGGCATCTATCAACAGAAGAAATTGAATGGGATGTTTAAGAGCTGCAGAGATTAGATAGTCTCGGCATTGAGCAAGCACAGGCCACCAATGTAATGCTTCCCTCGCTGGAGTGAGATCAAACTTACAGAACACAGTGAAGCAAGGACACACACGCACGCACACACGCGCGCACACACCACACACACACACACACACACACACACACACACACACACACACACACACACACACACACACACACACACACACACAGTGGCCTTTAGGTTTGAAGTAGCCTACAGATGTGATGCTTTATTTGCTCAGGGAATACACTGAAGGATATTGCTAGATAACACGAGAGATGTGCTATTTCCAGGTTTCCCCAATCTTAATTATAACATGTACATGTCAAACCCAACTGCCTTGTGGACGAGGGTCTGACAATGCGAGAATATTCGTATTAACATCTGAGCAAAAGTTCATCAGAAAAGGCTTAAATAGTATGTTTTGTCAAGAGCCATTTGAAATGTCACATGTTCCTATAAAGAAGATGATATTTCTTTTCCACAAGTTTAATTTACAAGGCAGACTAAAACTTTGCCTTAAACATAGAGAAAACATTGAAGGATTGAAATAGCCTCATCTGGATCTCTGGCAAGATTATCAAGAGACAACAATACATCCAGAACAGCGCTGCTAGGATCCTGATGAGGGTACACAAACAGGATCACATCACCCCCATCCTGAAATCTCTTCACTGGCCACCTGTCCCACTCAGAATAGAATCTAAGGTCTCCCTCCTCACCCACCAGTGCCTTTGCGGACATGCCCCCCTTTACCTACAGGAACTCCTCACCTGCCAGAACTCCTCACGCACCCTTCGGTCTGCAACCACAAACACCCTCCAAGCCCCCAGAACCAAGCTCTGCAGCATGGGTGATAGGGCGTTTTCGTCTGCTGGTCCAAGGCTGTGGAACACCCTCCATGAACACCTGAGGGCCCCACAGTCTACAGAAGTTTTAAACAAAACATATCTTTTCAAGAAAGCTTTTTACTAAATGTATTTCATAGGTTTTCCTCTTAACTACTTATTGACCTTGATCTTTTTATTTTTTAATTATTAGCTTATTTTAAGTAATTGCATTATTATATGCCCTGTAGCACTTTGAGATTGCTGAAATGTAAAGTGCAATACAAATAAAATGTATCGTTATTATATAGTTGATTCAGTCTGTAACTTTAACACATCATTCATTCATAGTTCACAATCAGCCCACTGATTGCCCACTGTAATATTACATCTGAACTGTGTACAGGAACACAATGTCCTTGATTTTCACCACAGGGATGTATCAGTACTGGAGTATGGTCTGGCTATACCACCTGTCTATTCTGGGATAGGGGAAAAAAACATCTTTAAACAAATCTCAACCGTCCTGGACAGTGCTAAGCCCCACTAGCAGAGATAACGAGATGAGACTATGTTTAACTTTTTATGAAATACTATACTATGACCATGACATACTACACTCCTTATGCTTTTCTATGATATACTGTGTTATGACTATTTCACTATGACCTTTTGCAAAATTTTTATGGCATACTATGGTATGACAGCATGACGTTTTATGATGTTTACGACACTTTCATGACTTTGATTTTTAATGACATTTTGACTGACATATTATACTATAGAAGGTTTTCACCGACGTAACGTTCTGGGCAGTAACCCGGATGCGGGGCCATATTGGAGGCGCGAAGAAAAGGCGTGATATTTCTAGAAATTACAGTTTATTGGCGGTGCAGATCCCTACGAATTGGCTCCCTTTTCTTGGATCCATGACGACCGGGTGATTCTTCCTTCAGTTGCATATATCCCGATATAGCTAGTCCACTACCTGCTTTTCTCTCCGAGCCCATACACAGCTGCAGACCTTTAATCCTACAAAGGTTTGGAGGCCTATAACCAGATGGTGTGTGGATGAGTGAGGGAGACGCAGTAGCAAGTCATTAACGGCCGTTGTGTTGTGAAGGCCAAAGAAAGTAATGCAATAACGTCTTTATTCAACCTAACCTTAACTGCATGACATCATTGTGATACTCAAGGTGTAGCCAAGAGACTCTCAATTGTTTTGTTTTTTTTTCATTTCAAAAAGCCCCAGTTTGCTATCTACACTACCTGAGTGAGTTTTAGCTTTGCCAACCTCGAGTGCTTCTTTTCCTCTGATAACGCCTGGCATTCTTCTCCCTGGTTTTAAATAACTTTTGGAAGTTGATAATATTCCAAGTGTTTTTTCTCGGTCTGACCTAAAACACGGCAAAATAACCATTTTCCTTGACGAGCTACTTGAGTGCCTGTGCTTTGTTGTGGTGCAAATCACCTCCAATATGGCGACTTCCGGTCTGATGACGCGTCGTGAAAACCCTCTATGACTTTTCTACAATTTTATAGCATACTATACTATGACTTTTTATGACAAACTACATTACAACTTCTTATGACTTGTTATGACATACGATACAATTACTTTTTACGACATTATGACATGACTGAGTTTTTATGAAATAAACATTTTTTATGAAATACTATATTATCACTTTGTATGACATTTAATGGCATACTTTACAATGACTTTATACGTTTTAATGGGATACTATACTATGACCTTGTATGACTTTTTATGGTATACTATACTCTGTCTATGACCTTTTACAACATTATTTTATAGCATACTCTACTATAACTGCTTATGAAATTTTGAATGCAATATGATACTATGACTTTTTCCACATTTTTTATGGCATGCTATACTATGATTATGACATTCTTTATGACATACTATAGTATGGCTTCTTATGACTTTTGTGGCATACTCTACAATGACTTTTTATGACATTTTTATGGTGTACTATAATTTGACTTTGCATTACTTTTTATGGCATACTATACCATGACTCTTTATGACATTTTTATGACAATACTAACCATGCTTTGCATGCATTTAATGGCATACTATACAATGTCTTTACATTTGTAGGGCATACAAACAATCACAATTTTAGGCATACTCTACAATGACTTTTTTATGAAATTTTATGAAATACTATACTATGACTTTTTCAAATTTTATTTTATGGAATACTAATACCATGACATTTTTGTGCCACTAAAGTATGACTTTTTATGAAAAATTGTATGACATACTTTAAGTTGACTTTGCATGACTTTTTTTGTGTACTATACCATAAGTTTTTATGACATTTTTATGACATACTATACAATCATTTCGTATCACTTCGTATGACATACTAAATCATGACCTTTTACAATATTTTTAAGGCATACTCTACTATGACTTCTTATAAAATTTTGAATGCAATATGATACTATGACTTTTTCCAAATTTTTTATGGCATACTATACTATGATTATGACATTCTTTACAACATACTATAGTACGGCTTCTTATGACTTTTATGGCATACTCTACAATTACTTTTTATGACATTTTTATGATAAACTATAATTTGACTTTGCGTGACTTTTTATGGCATACTATACCATGACTCTTTATGATATTTAATGGCATACTATACAATGTCTTTTTACATTTTTGTGACATACTAAACAATCACAATTTTTATGGCATACTCTACAATGACTTCTTATGAAATTTTGAATGAAATACTATACTATGACTTTTTCAAATTTCTTTTATGGAAATGCTGTGACATTTTTGTGACATACTAAAGTATGACTTTTTATGAAAATTTTATGACATACTTTAAGTTGACTTTGCATTACTTTTTTTGTGTACTATACCATAAGTTTTTATGACATTTCTTATGACATACTATACTATGACTGTGACATTTTTCATAACATACTACACAATACATTTCTTATGACTCTGTATGACATACTAAATCATGACCTTTTACAACATTTTTATGGCTTACTCTACTATGACTTCTTATAAAATTTAACACTATACTACTATACTACTTTTTGTATGGCATATTATACTATGACTCTTTATGACATACTGTAGAATTACTTTTTACAACATTGGTATGACATACTATATTATGACTTCTCATGAGTTTTATGGCATGTTATACTATGTGCTATGTCTTTTTATGACAATTTTTATGGCATACTATAGAATGACTTTGTGTGATTATGTGAGTTTTATGACTTTTTTATGACATACTACACACTATAACTTTTTGTGGCATTTATTACGGCATGCTATACTATCTCTGCGGTTGGTTCTTATGTGCAGTTGTAGCCTTACTCACAGGTTTTCAGTGGAATATTTCTTTACCAACCACAGTCATAAAGGGCTTGTTTTGGGGAACTGCTTAGCATGCTGCCCCTACAACTCAATCTGCAACCTGACTTTCTCCAACTATCTAGTTTGTGTCACAGTAAGAAAAAACAGTCACAAGACAGAGAGACAAACAGTGACAAATATGGAGGAATTGGTGCAAAATAAAGAATAAAAGAGTTAGAGAAAGTAAAAGAGGGGGCATTTACTACTAGGGGAGGTATAGCAAATCCCTTTTCATCCATCATCCCTGTCTCTCCCATGTCCACTGAGCAGGGGAGGTAATGAAAGTAATTTAACGTACATCTATAATTAATATGCTCTCTTTGGGCGGTGTGGTTGGGCCGAACAGGTGATGGAGTGTGTTTATTATGTGTGTGAGGGAGCCGGCGTGACGGGGCACTGGGCCACTGACATGCTAATTTACTAGCCATTACTCCAGCAGCGCAGAGGTCAGCTTGGTGCAGCTATATGGGGCAGAGTCAGATTCAGCGCTCCCATAGGTACGGATGGAAAGTGGGTTTTTGTTCTTTCTCGTCTAGTGTCTTTTTCGTTCCTCCTCTCTGAGCTTCCCGAAGAAAGAGGAGAAAGGAGGCGCAGCACGTAGCAGCGCCCCAGGCCAACGTTCTCCCTCTTTCTCTATTTCTTTCTCCCTCTGACTTTCTTCCTCTTGCCTTCCAGCCCACAACTCCCTCCTCTCTCTTATTCCTCTCTCTGCTCTCTGGTTGGTAAGTAAACTCACTTTCTCTCTGGCTCCACCGCTTTCAATTTATTTCCCCTAATATTCTCTCCTCCTCCAAAAAAACTCAGTGATTGCATTTCAGGAATTAATTTTTTCCTTTTTAAAGGAAGACTGCTTGCACAAACACAGTTCAAACCTGACTGCCCTCAGTGCTGTCTCCTTTTGAAACTCCCTGCTCTTTGAATACCATCCGTTTGAAGAGAATGCCCTCTGCATTTCCACTGCACAGTCACTCAAGTGCACTCGCACACACTCTTGCATTTTCACACATACACAACCAGGCATATTAGACTTGCAATCACACACACACACCACACACACACACACACACACACACACACACACACACACACACACACACACACACACACACACACACACACACACACACACACACACTGATTTGCACCAAAAAATACATATGTACAGTATATACACAGTCACACACAAATGTGCACCAGTGTCATTGGTACAGCGAGCAAATGTCTCTTCATCTTTGAACTCATACTCCCCCATTTCATGTCTCTCTTTTTCTTTCTCAGGCTTCACTTATATGCATGGCCCTACTCCAGCTACAGGCCATTCTTCTGTATAGGGCTAATTCAGGTTAAACTACTTACGTACACCTTTTAAACCCTACAGCTGAGATCTAATGGTGTTGCCTTAAATAAAGCAGTTAAAGCTTAGGTCTACACAAAAGGCAAATTAACACATACCTCCAGCAGTATATATGTGCCCAGGAACCTGTTTTTCTGGAGACAATGTCACTATTACAAGGGATTGTCCAAAGAACATGCCATCACCAGGTGTTATATGTTGTATCTTTTGTAGAAAGTAAGTGATCACCACACACACACACACACAGGGAAATTCAAGTGTCAGCAGAAGTACAAGAACAGATACATACACAAATAATTAAAAACAAGAATTAAACAAGAATACATCATACATTATGAACATCTACAATTTATGAATGATGCATGAAAAACTAAAATGAACGGTATTAAATACTATATGCACCAACATAAATAGTAATTATACTGAACATAGTCCCAAAAAAAGGACAAAGCCAAAGATGTTGCAAAAAAACAACATAGAAAAATTGCACTTGTTGTCTTCTGTTTTGTGTATGTATTCCCAGTGTTCACAGTGAGGTCTGTGGATTATGTGGAGTTGAACACAGTGTCTGGAAAAACACACCACCTGCTCAGACATTTCTAAAATATAACATTTCAAAGCTGTGAGCACCACTACATATTCTATTCTAAATATTCTATTTACATACAATGTATTTGGGTGGTAGCAGAAATCTCAGATAAGGATAGTTAAAAAACAAAATGTCTTTAATTTTTTTTGTCTGTGTAGCCCAAATCTGATTTACAGCCTATATGCCATACACCTCCATTGTGTTCAAACAACAATAAAAACAAAACAAAAAAAACAGTTGACCTGATCCCATACTACATTCTGCTGAAAGAAATACTAGCACATATTAATCCACAGTTGAAAATAGTCCCCAGAAAATGTACTCCTGTTTGAGTCATCTTTGCTAAAAACTAAGATGCCCAGCTGTGGAAATACTGAAAAAAATAAAAGTATATATTTTTGAGAGAGTTTGGATTCTTATCAATAAGAAATATTATTAACAGCAGCTTTAACCTAATAACTGTGTAATTTGAGCATACAGACCATTCGCATTATCATTCACACTCTCTTTCCCCTGTTGACTGTCCTTTCCCCCTTCTCCGTGCTGCATGTGTTTAAGGATTTGTCAACAGATGTGGAAAGGGTCACAAGGTGTGTGGACTTTGCCAGCCAAGTGCCCACATGTCTGATTTTAATGGGCAGCATATGGAGGTGGTGACTGATGCGTGGGACTCGGCTGGTGACAGGTGCTGAGTCGTCTGTCGCGCTGACCCTCACCCCTCAACGGACCAAATCAGAGGACACCTTCACTTAGCAGGCCTGACCCAAACACACACACACACACACACACACTCACAAACACGCACATGATGATTGTAGTATATAGTGTTAGATATATTTAATATAGTCTTGATTTAATTAATTGCATTCAATTTCACTTGTTTAATTTAACTTGTTCTGGTTGTTCAAGTAAATTGTAGCATAAAATAAAATTTAATTTTTGTAGAATTGTGGCTTAAAATGCTGACAAGCTAGTAACTTTGGAAAACAACTAACCTTAGCTAGAGTTGCTGGGGAGCAAAAGGTTCATATCAAGCCCTGCTTGTTAAGGACAAGCTACAGGCTAACTAACTGAATACTAGCTAGCAAAAATGAAATGTGTTAAGGAGTAGATACAGGCTAACTAACTAGCTATAACTAGCAAACTAAAAAAAAAAGAGTTGCTGGGGAGCAAAAGGTTTATATCAAGCCCTGCTTGTTAAGGACAAGCTACAGGCTAACTAACTGAATAATAGCTAGCAAACAATGAAATGTGGTAAGGAGTAGATACAGGCTAACTAACTAGCTATAACTAGCAAACTATTACATGTTTTGTTAAGGTGTAGCTAGAGTCTAACTGAGTCACGTTTTAGCTAGCAAACAATAACATGTTTTGCTACTAGGGTTGCCACCTATGTCTGATAAAAAACCTGGACATATCGATGACTGACCGACAGCTTTGCTCACAAATGTCCATTAGATTTTAGACCCACAAGACAAAATTGGCCTTTTCTGCAGTAAGATTGTGCATAGTAATGAATATTTTAAACAGCTCAAGTATTTCCATAAGAGGAAACTTATCTTACTTAATTTATCTTAGCTTACCTGATTGCTTAGATACTGGTGCTTGTGCTTGCTACGTCACGTCCCATGCAGAGCCAATGATATGAGCGCATTCTACACACAAGAGACACTGACTGCTCTGTGCACAATGCATAGTCTATATAAACTGGAGAGAAAGTAGTAAATTGAGCAAACATATTCACGTAGCCTTGTGAAAACCAGGACATTCAGTGTCCTGTGAGAATGTCTCCTGTCGACACTGCTAACCTCCTAATATCCTGCCGTCTCTGCTAGCCTGGGCAAGTTAGCCAGTTGGCTCAAGTTTTCAAATGCAAACATCATAGTAAAGTTTTCATCACAGACAAAAAGGTGGAGAATAGTGCTCAACATGAGCTGGCATTCCTGCTAGCCAGTGTGCAGGAGTTGGGCGATGGGCTGGATGGCCTGCGTGCCTCTGTGTCTGCTTCGGTGTCCGGCAGGATGTTGTGAGCTGTGGTGTCTTTTTGCCAAGAGTTGGCTGGGTCAGTGCCATTCAACCGGGGTACTCTTTTTATGTGTGCGGATCTGACAACCACGCTCTGCTTCATGATGAATCATGCATGTTAAAGGAGCTGATGGGATTGCATTTCACAGTAATTGTACCTTGTACAATTTCATGTGACAAATACAATTGATTGATGGATTAATTGATTAATATGGACCATATATACATGTTAGTACCTTATGAATCAACTATGACCCTTTGAAGGAACATCATCATCAGTTACCTTAGAGAACATAAATGGATCTCAACCGTAACCTTTTTTTGACATTGTGGACAAATCATGAGCACAATGGTCCAACATTTGCTGGACTAATTTATTTTTTATTTTTTATAGAACTTTGAAAACAAGTCTGCTTCTTGCATTGTAGGCCTACCTTGATTCCGAGTGTGGAAATGATTTTGTGCACATTATAATTTTCTATGGTAATGACCTTGCATCTCTTCAGTTCCTCCCCCTTTTCCCTCTTTCCTATGATTCAGAGATGGGAGATGCAGTTTGACGCATGGCCCAAAAGATGTTGTCGGATTCTATGGCTACTGGCGCCTGCAATAAGGTCGCATAGGAGGAGGTGTTTAATTAGTGGGCCACAGCCGTCCCTGCAGAGGAGCTTTTTATTACCGCAATATGTCACAGACTGCATCGGCTAGCAGCCACAAAAACACACACATGCACAGACTAGGCAGCCATGTACACAGGGAAACACACACCACACAAACCACACCAACACACACACACACACACACACACACCACACACACACACACACACACACACCACACACACACTAGTGCTGCCCAGCAAGAGGATGGCAGGGCAGAAAAAAATGAGTGTATTGTGTGATAGAAAAAGTGGATGAGACAAAGCGATTGGCAGAATGAGAGAGTGAAAAAGAGACAAAAGGGAAGAGGAGTAGGTCAAAAATAGAGTCTAAGGGTTAACAAAATATCAGCTAACTAAAGATCAGCCCCAAAACTGGCAAGAGCAGGAAAAGGACAAACAGAAAGTAGGAGAGAGAAATGCGGCCACTGTAGCGAGGCTCCACGCTGTGCTGTCACCCAGTAGAACATTCATAACTTTCATTACTAGCTTGCTGAGGTTGTTTAGGTGTTTGGCCAACTGATTGCTGGGTCATTTTCACTAGCAGAAATGAGTGGCATCTGTTCAGTCCTGACTGTACGTGTGCCACTAAGCCAGTTGGATGTATCACATTATCGTAGGCTTGGGGTGCCAGGGCCATTAACTCATGCCAGCCCTGTGAATGGCTACGCAGCTAACGTGTGTGCCAGTACATCATTAGCAGAGGCAGAGGATGTGAGACAGAAACGCATGCACACACGCACGCACGCACACACACAGAGGGTGTGTGGTTTTGTAATGGTCATATGGTCTCTTATGGCTGTTAGCTCATGAGCTTGATCTTTTTTTGTGCTGAATAAACAGTATATGTGGATAGTCAAATCATATAGAGACTGGGAATAAGTGTGAGGTGTGCGCGTGTGTGTGTGTGTGTTGTGTGTGTGTGTGTGTGGGGGGGGGGGGGGGGTATGAACAAACAGGTTTTTTGGAATTGTCTGTCATGTTTAAGCATTCATATGAGTGCTTGGATGAATAAACTGTCAATTTGAATGTAAAATGTGGCCTCATCTCTACATGCCTTTACATCAATGTGTGTGTCATCACTTTTCTGGCAACTCTTCCACTTGCTCTTTGTTGTCTGTGGCACGCTGCATAGACAGAGATATTAATTAGCACGTCTGGACCTTTTAGGACCCCCGGGGCAATCCCTCTCTCCTCCCCAACACGCTCCAGCTGCTATCAGCTTGAGGTGGCATCCTCAGTACTGATCTGAAAATCAACTGAAGCTTTTAGAGGAGAATAGAGTCGTGCCAGGGGGTCCTGATGGGCGAAAATAGTTTTATGGATGTGGATGAGAGTAAAACCCTGCACTTCTCTCTGTATGTCTCAGTTCACTAAAAGGTGCGCACTGTAGCTATGTTATTAACAGGAGTGCACCATTACCTCTCCACCCGTCGACCTTTACCTGTCGTTGCGGTTGTGGGGTGTTAAACTGTGGACTTCATTGTGGGTGGCCCTCATGGGAGCGTGTGATTGATTACATTTTTATAAGAGCAATGTAGAACCTGAGCCAGTAATTGGCACAGTGCTTTGTGTTTTTTTCCGTATTATTTCTACTCCTCAGTGTGTTTGATCTATGTTCCCTCTCACTCATATGGCTGGATGATTTAAGAATGCAATTTTAAAGCCACTGGTGAGGAGTTAAAGCGTGTACAAACACTGACAAGAAAGGTGTGTTTGCCAGTAGAGGTCAGTCTTGCTCCATTGATGAAGTTAAAGGCCAGTTACCTCCCTCTATCTACCATCCCTGCTTCATTCTCTGTCTGTTTTCTCTCTGTCTCATTCTGTTTTCTCATTCTCACTCTTTCAATTCAACTTACTCTCTGGATCATGCTTTAGGAGTACTGGGAACCGTACGTGAAAGTCCCAGTATAGCATACATATCGTATCTCCCCGTTCCTCCCTCAAATAAAGCAGATACTTGCTCTAACTGAACAGTGAGCTGTAATTGCGTTTGACTCCACTTAATCTAATGGCTTTACGAGCAATGGAACATAAAAGATGCGCTTTAAATGAGGAAATCCAATGAGCAATGTTGGAGAGAAATTAATAGAATTGTGTGTGAGAGATGCTAACAGGATATTGACACAGATTAAGACACAAAACATGAGAGAAAAGAGATTAAAACTCCAGCATGAAAGGATCCCTCCCATTCTATATTGATTGGTGACTGTGTTGTTGTCAACGTTTAGATTTGATTACCGCTGACATGCAGGGCTGAGAAACACAAGGCTGGTAATGGCTGCAATGCCTTGTGCATATCAAATATAGCACAAATCCTACCGGAGTAATTAATATTGCACTGTGGTTATGAATTTCCTGGCACAAAACGGCCAATCGGATTTGCATGGCTTGCACGACGGTAATTAAGATGAAGCATCAGGGAAAATGTAGCATGAATGTTTCAGCTAATTCACCCGCTCTGTGTTTCTCTCTCTCCGAGGACTTCTCCTTTAGTCACAGTTTTCTTAAATATTTGCAGGGAAAACTAGGTGTTGACATTTTGCCTTTTCATCGTCATGCAGCTCAGAGGAGACGCATTGGGGTACTTTCTCTGCTGTGCCGGGTAATGGCAAGGAGTAACACAGGCCATGCCGAGTTATTTCTAGCATTAAATATTCTTCCTCAGAAAAAAGGCCTTATGGTAGGTTGTCACAAAATGCTTTCCACAGCTCTTGATTTTCACATGTTTCAGCTCCCTTTAGACAGCTTGGAGTGCTGTGTGTCCCTCTAGGGGGATTTCTTTGGTCTTTATTTTTATTTTTTTAAACCTCCTCTGTCCCATTTTACACTAGATTGTATTTCCCGTGTGCTATTGGCCCAAACCTCCAGAGCTTTGATGGCGGTTTCTCAAAAATCATCCCATCAAAAAGCTGTCAGAGTAGTTGGAAATCAGTCGGCTGTCATCAGGTGGGGGCAGATATTGACCTTGTGGTAGGTAAGCTACACCGCACCGTACTATTTCCAGCCATTATGGGCAGATGTGGTGGTTATTGGGTCACGTTTACAATTGATTTTGTTGCAATTTTTCTGTCAGAGTGTGACGGGAACTTAACCATGATTATCAGCTCTTTAACTCCCTTTAACTTGAACAAGCCTTTACTAAAGCCAGATCTTAACAATTATTTTTTTAATGCTGTGAGGACCACAAAAGTAATTTTACCTCAATTGTTTTGGGATGGAGGCAGAAATCCGTCCTGAAATCTTAAAACCTGGATACATAATGAACAGTATTATAGTGTGACTTTTTTGAGTGGTGTTGGAGAAGTTTTTGTATTTTTTACTGTGTTTGCTATATATTTTGTTGTGAGTTTGCAAGTTATAAATCGCCTTTTGTCAAAATGTAATGTAAAAATGTCTTCAATCCAAAACAATTTTCTTATTGGGTAGACAATAAAAGCAAACCCCAAACTATCTGCATGGCTAGATACAACCAGACATGAAACATGCTTGTGCGTGTTTTTGTGATTTAGGTGAATAGGCCCTTAAAGCTTTAGAAGCTTTATAAACTGACTTTTTTTTTTAGCTGTGTTGGGCACCATTGAAGAGATTAAGTTCCCTGGATGGATCATAACTAGCATAATCCTTTTTAAAGCCATACTTAAAAATCACAAAAAATATTTCATGCTGCTGTGTTTGTCTGTGTGTGTATGTGTGTGAGAAAAGGCATGTGTGTGTGTTTGTTTGTGTGTGTGTGTGTGTGTGTGTGTGTGTGTGTGTGTGTGTGTGTGTGTTGTGTGTGTGTGTGGTGTGTGCCCGGCGGTGGGACGATGCATCTTTGTCCTTCCTCCTCTCCCCCTGCAGATGAGATGACTGATTCTGGTGTATGGGGGCTCTTCCCTCACTCTGTGTCATTTCCAGGCCAGCGACCTCCAGGGACCCTCCACGGCAGTCCCTACCCAGCAGCCCCTGGAGCCCGCCGGGCCTGGGACACACATAACACATTGGCTCTGTCACCACAACAGCTTATTTTAGAGCGGCCTTCTTGACTGCCGGGAGAACTTTAACTTTATGTAAATCATATTAATACATTTGCGGGAGTTAGGGGAAGGGGGGAGTGAAGTCGCTCTGAGAATTTCAGCACACATGCCAACACCAGAAGGTGAGGGGGATATCCTGTCATTTTTGGAGCAAAAAGAAAAAAGTGAAAATGAAAATAGTGCATTAGAAACTGAGTAAGGCTAATTTACGGATCACATTC
Source organism: Etheostoma spectabile (assembly GCF_008692095.1). Lineage (NCBI taxonomy): Eukaryota > Metazoa > Chordata > Actinopteri > Perciformes > Percidae > Etheostoma > Etheostoma spectabile. The sequence goes on from NC_045736.1 coordinate 25,469,856, forward strand.
CCATGCCCAAATGTGTGTGCATGCGTTTGCATGCGTTTGCATGTTCCTGTTTTCCTTTGACAGAATTGCATTCAGTCAGCTATGGAAAACCAAGATAACAGTGTTTCTGTTTGTTCAATTGAGACCCTGCTGCTGGTGTCTAATGGGTCTTTCCACTGAGCTCATCTTCTCTATTTAATCTAACACCTGCATCCCTGTCACAGACATGGAGAGAACATGAGACAAGAGTTGCGGGTCAAATTATTGCAGTATTCCTGAATTTCTGTTCTTTTTCTCTCCCCTAAATAATTAGGAAAAAGGAGACTTTCAGAATTTTGGTTTAGCTTCAAAACAATTACACATTTAATACAGGCTATATATCAGTGTTAGAATCGTCAGCAGTCATCAAAAAACATCAGTTTGAGAGATAAAAAGCCAGAGAGAGTGATGATGTTTGGTAAAATCCTGCATGTTGAGCACAACTCAGGACGGCACAGAGAGTCATTGATTGGTGAGGAGGAGATACTAATGCAATCGATGCAACACACTGATGAGGGTGTTTGCAGGAAGTGAAGCCCATCATCTTCCTCTCTCCCCTCATCTGACACTAACATCAGGGAGGCAAAGAAGGAAAAGGGAATGGAAGGAAAACGTGAATAGAAGATGGCTGGATGAGTTACTCACCTCTGACAGACAGTTAACCTTTATGTGCTCATCTCATCTACTGTTCACTTCCTCTGAGATTTTGTTTAGGGTACCATTGTAAATTATAGGTGAGCTTCTCTGTTAATGCATCCTTTTATAGTTACCATTGTTAATGGTGAACTGTATTTGCCTTTATCTAAAGGCAAAGGTTTAAATATGGTAAATGGACTGCATTTATATAGCGCCTTTCTACCTTACTGGACAAAGCACTTTACACTTTGCCTCTTATTTACCCATTCACACACACACTGATGATGGCAGAGCTGCCATGCAAGGCCCTGGCCTGCCCATTGAAAGCAACTTAAGGAACAGTGTCTTGCTTGAGGACACTTTGAAGCTTGAATTGTATGGAAACAGGGCTATTGTTTGTTTTAATCTTATCATATTTGTTGACAATTAGAAAATATTGCAAGACTTATATATTGTATTAAGATTTTCATATACAAGGAAAATGGATTTCCATTTAATTTTCTTTTTCTTACAATCTCCCACTTAATCTGTCCTGTCTCGCTTTATTATCTCAATGGATAATACTCTCTCATTGTATTGCTCCATAGATGCACACACACACACGCACACACACACACCACACACACACACACACACACACACACACACACACACACACACACACACACACCACACACACACACACACACACACACTCCTCCACTGTGTGGCTCTTAATTACAGGCAGCCTTTGGCGGAATGGGAGGACGGCAGGCAGAGTGAGGAGGCAGTGGGGTCTGTGTGGACCCGAGGGTCACTGTCACACCGCTCTTTCAGTTAACTGAAAACCACAGACGAATACTGATCACGTCTTACACAATGGAGGCTTAACACAAAGAGAGAGAGAGAGAGAGAGGAGAGAGAGAGAGAGAGAGAGAGAGAGGAGAGAGAGAGAGAGAGAGAGAGAGAAGATGCATCTGCCAAAGTAATTAATTAGCCTCTGTCTGTGGTATTCAAATGACAACTGTTTGGATGTGTGTTTGTGGCTGTAAACTAAATGGATAATCCTGTCTGTTCAGACACTGTAGATCTGATTTTGTTTACCTAACACAATCGAGAAGGAGAAAACCTCTTTTTCATTGCTTTTTGGCTTCTATATCTGAGCATGTTTGCGCATATGTGTGTAATTTGGATGCATTTGTGTTGTGTCTATTTTATTGCCCTCAGACCACGGAGAGAAAAAGTGCATTCATGCCCTGGCAGTAGCAAGAGCTTCACAGCCCATGTGCTGATTACAAGGCCCAGCCCACATACATATGTTCCCTGTCTGTCTGGCTCAACAAGATACAAGCTGGTTACATGCTTTACTAATCATTCCAACAGCACAGGCTCTCCAGGGATACAAGCCAAACACCATATTTCAGCACACACTTAAAATAATAATAAATAAATAATAGTATAAACATCCTTAGAAATATGATGTTATGGGAGAGGAGGACAAACAGTACAGTCTGCTGCCTGCCTACGCCCCCTGCTTTTGCAAAGAATGACGGAAGTAGTACTAAAGTCAGTCATTGTAAAATTAAATTGAGTTGTAAGTAGTATTACGGCTATTTTCATCATTGATTAATCTGCTGATTGATTGCCCAACTAACTGCTTATTAGCCTGGTCTATAAAATGTCAGAAAATAGTGCAAATGCCCTTGAAGTTACCCTTCATTTCAGGCCTGTGTGTAATGTGTGTAACTGAACAGGGTAAAAATGTAATTCCCCATTGGAGGATGAATAAAGGCATCTCTTCATTTTCTTTCTTCCTATACAGTTCCCTAAAGTGCTAGGTTCAGTTTACCATCACATATGACAAAGAAAAGCAGCAAACACTCACAACTGGACTCAAAGAATGTTTTTTTGTATTCACTAATGGCATTGATTATGAAAATAGTTGCAGATGAATTTCCTGTCAATAGTTTAATTGATTTCCTGCATACTAGCATTCCTTAGAGATAAATCTATGAGATTGCTTTGGCAACATTGTTAAGACCATGACAATAAAAATGCAATGAAGACGTGCAAAATTGCTAAACTATTGACTACAATCACATTTGAGTTCAGTTGTATTTTATTTCATCGTAAAATACGCCTGGTGTTTTTGTTTAGGATATTGTTACGACCTGTGGGATTTTCCACAGGTTCTTAAATTCTTTACTTTTATTTCTATAATGTTTTACATTTCTATATTATACATTTATATTATTCTCATTTAGTTTTTTTTTTTACTTCAATCAAATGTATTCAATCCAATGTAGTTACATTTCATTACCTTCTTGTATATGGGGTAGGGAGTGGAAGATCTTTCTGCAGGATTGTTTTCTGTTGGTGATTATATAAACGCGTCAGCAGATTTGTCAGCCTATTGAATTTACCCAAAAGATCAACACATGAGCGCATTCTCTTGCTGTTTTTGTCCACTGGAGCTGCCTTGTTTTCTTCCCATTCTTCTCTTCTAATTTTTTTCTTTGTGCCTCATTACTGTTTTATCCCTTCGTTTCTGTGTTTTATCACTGCGCAAATACACAAATACAAATTTGCTAAGACTCAGAGAGAGCACACAAAAGCAATTGTTCCCTGATCTTAAATCAAATACATTATTAAAGCATTCCAAATAAAAAATCCCAGTTATCACCACATAAGTACATATAACAATCACACTCTTATTGCATGCTTCTTTTATTCCTGCTCAAGAACACACATTCCATAATGCTACTTTTTTATTTTTAAACGTTGTACCATCTAGGCTGAGCAAAAGGACAAAGTGATATGATGTTAAAGCAGACATGGACATTGTTAAATTTTGTCAGAGTTCTACTTAATGAATTAAACTAATAATAGTTTTATATATAATCCCTCTAAACTATATTTATATTGTCTTTTGGATTTTGGCATTATAGGCCAACTTCATTAACAGTTTGCTACTTGCACAACATTTGGAAATACATATGATACAAGTGCTGATGTGCAGAAACAGGGCGAGGCTCCAGTACGTAGTATAAAACTTGTTCTGTGTGTAAAGCGTTCTGTCTCTGTGGCGTAAAACCGGGGGAGCAGGGCGTTCAATCATCTTCACCCTGTCAGCACAAAGACAAAGAGCTGCCTCCGAGCAAGCAGAGCTGGTCATAGGTGAGTCACACATGCACAGACGCACATGCACACACACAACACACACACACACCACACACACACACACACACACAGTGAGCCACTAGAGACAAGGTTGCCAAAGGAGTGGCCGGCTGGAGTGCCCTTGGCTTAATCATCGGGCCTGGCCACTGTTAATGGAAACAACACACACCACACACACACACACACACACACCACACACACACACACACACCACACACACACACAACACCACACACATGTTTCATCCTACCCCACCACCATCCACTAACCTTTGTTGTCCCTCTAACCCCCCCACCTCGGGCCTCTTGTGTTCTGTCACACTGCTGTGAGATCACCCCCAGTCTCCTGCTGGGCACTCAGGTGGTGATCAGAGTTGGGGGCACAGGGTGTGTGTGTGTGTGTGTGTGTGTGTGTGTGGTGTGTGTGTGTGTGTGTGTAGAGGAAAACAGTACTGGGAGCATGTCACATATCTGTGGACCTCAATAGTGGAAAACCAGCTGATATATTGACCACTATCTGTCAATTATTCCAACTATCATTATAGTCTTTACTTTTCTCATCTGTCCAGTCTATCTTTGTCCAAAAAGTAGAATGGAAAACTGCAGGATTGGGGGAAGGGGGGGTAGCTATGTTCTCCTCAAGTGACCCTGTGGCTTGTACGTTTGTTCAGGCTGCATAATTTATAAAGCTGCTGGGTAGGTCATGTGATCACCTACTACCCACTGGCAGCAGCTAGAGCGACCAACACAGTGTAGGGAAGGGGAAGAGAGGGAGAGCTGCGGTGGTGGGGTTTGGTCCAGAGGTGAGAAAGGCAGCTGCAACCCATACTCCCTGTGCTCAAAGTCCCTGACATGTTTTCTTCTTTCTCATCCAGTCACAAACTGCCGATCGGATTGTCACTCTCTTTTTTTTCAGGGAAAGTGTTTGCTTCTGACCATTTGTAACATGCACTTTGAGTGTTACATAGATAGATAGATATATAGATGGATAGATAGATAGGGCATTTATGAAGAGTGAATGTGGTTTGTTTGCACAGTATTATTATTTGGGCTTCTACACACTTCAACAACAATCTGAGCCTGTCAGTGGTGAAAACAACAGAAATTGACGGTGCACATTTTCCCAATTGGGAATACAGAGCCAAAATTAGTGTTGACATTAGTCACTTAGACATAAATGCATAGGAAAATAGGAATCAGGTTGAAAAATACCAAAATTCCCCTAAAAGACACCACTGATTTTATTCAATGTATAATCTGGACAGCTGAGCTTCTAAGCCAGGACCACAACGCCGACTGACTGTGTTGCAGAGATATGAGTCCAGGTCTTAGAAAGTGTCTCCTGAAGGGGTATTTTTTGGGGGAAGATTACAAAGTGCTCAGTAAACCCGCTCAGGAGGAGCCCGAGCAGAGGACGGATTAATTGGCGAGAGTTCTTACTGGGTGTCCTCGCCAGTTTTTCTGTCTTTTTTCTCACGTCTTGGCATCAGTACTTTCTTACTTTCCAGTTTTGCAGTGTTTATTTTTCTGGCCCTGACTTTTGCTCACAGTTTTGTTCTCTTGTTATTTCTCTGTGTGTTCCCCGCTGTTTGATTTCTTGGCTTGAAGATGCCTGACTCTGCTGATCCCGGGCTGTGTTTCTGAAAGTTTATCGTGCCCAGTGTGAATGTCATATGTGACTGGCTTGTATTTGAGAAGTGTGCTGGCTTGCATTTCTACTCCTGTACGCATAAGGTTCCCCCATATGCATCAACATGTATGTAAAGTGGGCAATGTGTGTGAATGCAGTGTAGTTCACCTCTCTCTACTCCTTCCTTCCATAGAGCGGTAATTCCTGGCCAAAACGGAGCCTGTCCAGAGCCAGGGGACCTGCCCTCTGCACCTTCCTCCTGTTCCTGCTTTGATTTCCAATATGTCCTCCCATCACTACAGATGGCTGCAGAGAAAACATTTCCTCAGCCGACGGTGCTTGCAAGGCCCTTGGTCCCCAAGGCTGATAGGGGGCAGAAATTGGAGAATAATGTAATAGAATATTTGATTGGGCTCTTATGGGCAGGACACTGGGAAGACTGCCATATTAATGTGTCCGAGCTTGGCTGGAAGGGTGCATTTCTTCCTTCCACCCCTTTCCCCCCCTCCTCCTATTTCTCATCTTCGTCGAGCTTCAGGTTTTGATTTAATAATATTTGCTACTTGGCGCTGCAGCCCTTGAGCCTGGGGGCCGGAAACAGGAGCCTTGTGCTTCCTGTGGGCTGTCAGAAACATACAACAAGACGAAAAATGTTTGTCCAGGCTGTAAGAACCCAGAGGTGAATATGTAGCAGTGTCAGCAGAGGCATGGGAAGGGGATTGGCCAGATTGGCTTCATAGAAGAGATGAGATGATCCACGTGATACAAGGTGGAGGCTGGGGGTGTGGCCTTGCTTGTTTGAAAGCCATGATGTCTCTCTCTCATGGGTGGGCCAAATTCTCTGGGCTGGCAAAGCAGAGAAAGGGGGGGGGATTCCAGATCGGCCCATCTGAGCTTTCATTTTCTCAAAGGCAGAGCAGGATACCCAGGGCTCGGTTAACACCTATCGCCTTTTCTAGCCACTGGGGGACCATAGGCAGACTGGGGAACGTAAATTAATGTCAAAAAACCTCATAAATTTATATTTTATGCCATGGGACCTTTAAAAGTTGTAATTATGTGAACATGACTTATGCACCCATTTCCCCACTGTGCAGAAACTAGTCCTGGACGCCATCAGAGTTCTGGATAATGTTTGCAGCTCTGTCATGGTCTTTATTGGATTTGTCCTGCATTCTGGATGGTTTTGTTCCATCCTTCACCACACGCCATACCACACTGGGGGGCATTTCAGAAGCGAAGCGTCTTGCCTGCCCTGTCACGATTGTGGGTTTCTGTTGTTTTTTCTGTTTTATTATTTAGTAGCCCCTCTCTCCTGTTATGTCTTGTTTCACTTCCTGCCTTGTGTTTTCTGCCTTCCTGATTGTCTCTCCCGCCCTGATGTGTTTCACCTGTTTCTGAGTCCTTGTGTCACCTGTCTCTTGTTTCAACCTCGTCACCTTGTATATTTAGTCTTTGTGCTGTCTTTGTCTCATGTTGGTTCATTGTGTTTCCTCCTTGTCTTCCCTTCCTGTATTCCCTGCGTTGCTACTTTGTAGTTGTTTTCCCCTGTCATGTCTTCTGGTTATCTCTGTTTGTGCCTGCCTGCCTGCCTGCCTACCTCAGGACACAAGTCTGTAGCTCAATAAATACCTAAACTCTGCCTTTTTGGATCCTGACAGAATGAACCAACCAGAAAAGGACCCACCAAAATGTTTTGAGGAACTTGACAGCGCTGATTGGACTATGGCTGGATACTCTGCCCTGGCCCCAGACCGGTTTCTGGGAACCCAAATTGCGCTGGGTGGTCCTCGTAGAACCAGTCCAGTCAACCTCCAGTATGTCTCCTCACCAGTCTGCTAGCACCCCGCCTCCTCACCAGCCTGCAAGCAGTCAGTCTCCGCAGCTCCCGAGTTTAAGCCGCATTTTTACCCCTTGGAGTCTGATGGTGAAAATATCCTCAAACTTTTCCATTTGTTGCATAAAGGGGACCCAGCCTTGGCCAAACACCTTATGGAGCATTGCTGGGTGGCAAGTAGGTCTCCTGCAATATTTGCGGCAACTGTGGTGTAATTCAACAGAAGATTCATCTGAAAAATCCACTTTCTTCCACTTCTCCAGTGTCCATCCTTTTAGCAGGCTGTGGGCCTTGGCAAATGCCACATAGTTTTTCAATTGTCTTTTGTTTAGTGCTGGCTTCTGGGCACTGATTCGACCATGGAGGCCATTTCGAGACAGAATCCGACAAACCGTTGTGGTTGACACAGGGACTTCAGGGGACCAGGTCTGGTGGAGCTCTGCTGCAGTGGAAAATGGGCTGGCCTTGGATTTTCGAGCCAACACGGTCCTCTCGAGCAGTTGTCTTGCGGGGTCTGGCTGACCTGGGCTTGTCAAAAACATCTCCAGTGTCTTCAAATGTTTTTTTTATCCTCTGTACTTGACGCTGAGACACATTGAAGGTGTCTGCCACATCAGCAGTGGATCTGGTCTTCAGCCTCTTGATAATCAAAACTTTAGTCTCGTGGTGAATCTTAGGCATGTTTGCAGATGTCTAGTTGCAGTTAATGTGAAGGTCTAGTGTACTGGGGTTGTTTTTATACACACCTGAGACCTGATCGATCCCTTATTAGTCACAGGTGAAGCTCATATGACAAGGCGACAACACTTATGTCTTTGCAAAAATTGACTCAATGGGCTTTACCAAGCTGTGAATATTAGAATACTTTTTGAAAGTTTCTTTTTGCACTGAAACATTATTACAAAAGCTGTTGGGATTAAAATGAGCCATTTCTTGTAAATAAATCTTGATTAGAAATATATTTCAGCGGCACTTCAGGTCAATTTGTACACAAGCGACAAGACTTTTGTCAGGGATTGTAGATCTACCACATTATCTAAACTGCATATGCAAGATTTAAGTGCTATACAGATGAAGCAACAGTAACTAAGGGAGGAAGTAGGGATGGTAAATGCTACTTTTCTTTTGTGAATTGAGATCTAAACTGTGATGGGTCTTTTATGTGCTGTGTTCATCCTCCAGAGTCAAAACCAAGCAGATCTCAGGAGTGAAAGAAAGAAACCAATCTGTAATAGCAGCTCCAGTTTTAAATAAAAGACATCATCTGCTACCTCTTCCACTGAGACAGGTACCCCAAAAGCCATCCATCAGTAGGGACAGATGCAGCCAATCATGTCTCCTCAAACCAGCCAGACGTTTATCGTGCTCCCAGGTGGCTGGGCGGTAATTGTCAGGCACAACTTTGCCCACCTGGCAAGCTTCCATGGGATGCAAAGAGGTAAGGAGAAGTCTGACAGAAGGAAGGGTGGACGTGAATGAGAGATATTTTCATGGAACAAAGAGACAGTCAGGGCTGGCATAGAGAAGTATGGCTGAGCAAACCTGATGACTCATCTGAGATACACAGTACGACGCTCCTAATTCCATTGTTAAGTCACTGTCTTGTCTTCGCTTCTCGCTGAGTGTGGCTTGCGGTGCTTCCCCCTGTAAACACCCGTGCTTTGCAGCTCTGCCATCCTGGGCCACTATGGTGATTGTCATTATGCTGCTTCAGCAGTGCCCCGAAGAGAAGAGCAATCACGCTGGTCGAGGATTTTAAATTTCACACTCGTACTGTGGGAGGGAATGGGACATAGGGGGCTTTGGATAAGGTGCTAATTGAGGAGGAGATACACCGCCTGTGTGTGTGTTCAATGGCAAGCATTCATCCAAAGAGCTGACACAGGGGCTTCAAACCAGGCTGTGGAGTGAGGTGTTGGCTCACTACTTTCCTCGCTTGTAAGGATGCTGAGAGAAGCTATTCTGAATGGGACCCTGATATACTACAAAATCTGCCTTAATTGCACTTGAATGTGGAAAACAGCCAGCTTATTGTTATTTAATTTCTGCGTGGGTGTAACACACCACGGTCTACCAAAGGTGTAATTTTTTATTTTATTTTACTGCACAGGCATTTCTACCTTAGATTTTCCTTCAAAACACAGAGCAGTGCAGGCACTGTACACCATGAAATCTGCCAGTGGTTGTTGATGGCGATTCAGATGTCCGCTTGCCGACTGGGGCTGTCAGATAGGCTGGTCGGGGGAAATCAGAGCAAAGCAGAAGACTACTCCAGTCATCAATCACCTGCCTGTAGCCAGCGTGCAAGCCAATCCGCCCAGGCCTCGGGCCCCAGGATTCATCAGAGGGGACATGGCCTGACATCCAGAAAAATGAGCTCAACCTTCTACACATCAGGACAGATCGGAACCCAATGTCACCGACTCTCTACGCATGAGAGGTCTCCTTTCAAAAGAGATAAAAGAGATAGAAAATGTGTATCCATACACTATCTTCCTTTAGTTTTGTTCAAATTCTGACAGTTAGTCTCCCATGAACATTTGGGAGGGAATTGTAGTAGAACTGCACAGTGTTTTTTTTTTTTTGTACATGTCTCTCACTCACTCCCCCCCAATCTTTCACACACACACAAACACATGCACGTTGAAAAGATGAAGGGGAGAGTCATCAGGCTGAAAATGATTAATGCACCTTTTTGTCCATTCTGGCATCTGGAGCACATCTGCCCCGCTGGGATCAGGACAGATATGGTACCAGCTTCAGGGATTAAGCTGCCCTTCGCCCCCTCTCTCCTAAGGCTGCATGTTAGGGATCCTTCCCTGCATCCAGCACTGCCCTCGCCTCCAACACCCCCCAGGGTAGCGCAGTCTGGGCCCACCTTGGAGCTCTGCACATTAGGCGAGGATGATATTTATGATGCGGAAATGGCCTGCTATTTATTCAGCGTACAGACTCTTCTTTTTTCTCATTCTCTGCATTTAATTATCCTTTCCTTCTTCTGTCTCCCTAGAGAGAAGTGAAAATACAAATATGAACTAAATTTTGGTAATACATGGACAAAAAGATTTTCTCACTACACAGATATTATTACCAGATAGTTTGGTGCAAAAGTAATGTGTAGTAGCCTGCTGTCAAAGAAACGATGGTGCAGATTTCCAAAGAAGATAGGCTCATCAGGTTAGGGGAGCTGGAGTAGGCATAACTGAGGAATAGACGTGCATATCCAGATTGTTCAACAACAATACAAAACATGCAAGAATTACATCCCCCTTCCAATACCATGGATAGTGCCAATACCGTGGATAGTGCCAATACAATGGATAGGCATGCCAAAAACACTCTTTTATGATCTTTAATATTCAATGGAAAGAAATCTCAAAATGTAAATAGCACAACGTAATGTCAACATAACACATACCACTTTCAAGCCTGGTGAACGCAGTTTGTGTTTTAATCCAAACCACGGCCTTTTTTCTAAACTTGTCGTTTTGGTGCCTAAACTTAACTGTTGTCGCCAAATGATGCTCACTTTTTCTAAACTCTACTACCATGGACCCTAAAAGCACCGTCATCTGGCGGTGCCTGTAGCCGGTTCACAGTCACCTATTGGCGGCTAAACACATCCACCAACTGCCGCTGATACGACGGAGCTCTGATGGAGCTCTGTAGCAGATTGTTGACATTACAGCGCTTTACTCAGTTTAAAATTTAAAACTTAGGTACACTACATGGTCTATTGGTGAAGAAGCATTGATCATTTTGAGGTGGGGATACATTTTTGGAAATCACACGCACACCTATCAGATAGGGGACCCTGGGACGAAATCTTATCAAAAGGGGGTCCGTGGTCTAACTTGTGTCAGTTTAGTGTCCTTCATTTTAAAAGATTTGGGAAACACTCCTCTAATCTATTCAAAACTTAAAAAACTAAGAGAGGAACCATCCTCTGGATTAATATATTTCTAAAAAAGTACTGTTAAAGCAGTCTATGATGTTTTAGTGACACTTGATTTTACGGGTAATCATTAAACTGGGAGGAAAATTGAGACAGTGTTCAATTATTACTCTTACAATGAATGAATTTTAAGTAAATGCAGGGTTAATAATGTTAAAAAGCTAGCAAGATTTGAAAGTAACATCTCCATTTTGTTGGTTCTTTCTAAGCAGACAGTGATTGGTGGGCTTTTTTACCGGATTTCGGCAGCTACTCGTTTTTTCAGAGCCCATAAGATATTTATTGCTGTTGGGGTGTTAGGACCATTGCCAATGTGTGTGTGACTAAGCAGACTGTTACTTATTTTCCCCTTTCTTTTATATTCTTTATTGGCAGAGGAGAACTGGTGAGCTTTTAGACAACCAAAAAGTGGCTGGTTATTTATTACTGTCAGGGTGTAAAGACCATTTCAAACAATATATTGTACATATAAAAAGTATATATTGTAAATAGTTACCAACCCTGCCTTTAACTGCTAGTGTAATCTGCCGGACCTATCTCCACAGCGCTGTGGAGCAAGGTCGGACTACATCACACATACTGTACATTCTAGGATAGGAGGAAAAAAAGCTCTGGGTTGTTTCCATTTCTTTAAACCAATCACATTTGTCCTGTACGGCGCTAAGCTCTGGACGCAGCAATGGGGGCTTAGCAAATTAGTCTTGGGACAGAATTTGCACTGAAATTGTCACATACAATATTGAATGACATTTGCATATCACACAACATATTTACACATAATACAGTAACGAACATTTAGATTTACATTTAAATTTAACATTTAGGTGTAACATTTAATATTTGGAAAATATCTCTAAGTTGACAAATATTGTTGTAAATGTGCAAAAAAGTGACACTCAAAAATTGATACCAGTTTTTTGAACATTGTTTGAAGCTAAATGTGACAAAACGTTGCTGTTATTTTTTAGCGCTTTACAAACGGCACCCCATACCAAAGAACCCAGCAGGCCTGCCTTGTTGCACGACCCAGATATTTAAAAACTGGCCATTTCCAGCGTGTAGCTTGCTAGTTCGAAGTTTGTTGTTGTTTCCCGAGGTGAAGGACAGAGTTTGAGAGTAGCAACACACCGAGAGCGGAGGGTGAGGGACTACTGCGAGTGTCAGCGTGCAGCAGGTCAGCTGAACACGCAAAACATGTGAAATGTGTCTACTGGCAAGCATAGAGTTCAATGTGTGAAAAATTGTTTGAAAAAGTTTCTGATAAAAGATTCTAATTACCTAATATTTACTTAGGTTCAAATTGAGATGGGTATTTCTATAGAAATCAAAAACTGATTATAAATGCAATACAACTAACCACAATAAATAAAATTAATGATATCACAATACTTTGTTTCTATTTTTGCTGTAATTAGTACCAAATTAAATAGTTCTGTACAGGGAACAGCATAGAAAATTATTGTTTACCGACACAGATTTTTTTCTATGTGCTCTGAGCAAATGTATCACATAAATCTGGATTGATTTGCTATATTTTACTTACTATATACTTCATATTCCACTGTGATCGCAAGCAACGCGGTTTTGAAAATTAAACATTTCTTAATGAGTGTGAAAATAATCTTCACTTAATGTGATACATTCCTTATAGAAACAGTATGTTGGCAATAACTAACACAACACAAAAAAGGATCGTTCTACATTGTAAATCAATAAAATGTCAGTCACGGAGAGAAAGTAAGGCAAAAAAAGAAGCAGGTAAAAAACGTAATGCCTAGTCGTCCAGCATGAAATCACCATGAATGATTCACTTCCCATATTATGGAGTCTAAATGATCATAGTTCATATTTTGAACACGTACAATGCATGGCATGGATGGCTATGAATAGATTTAAAAAAGAAAAAAACAGATGAAAATAAATAAATAGAAACATGATGCAAAAGCCAAAGCCCACAGGATGCCAATAACACATCAATAACCCCGATACCACATGGGATCTGGGATCACTTTGGAGGGTATTTTTTTAGCCTGGCCATCTCCATCTCTCTCTCTCACTCTCTTACGCACACACACACACACACACACAGGCGTCTAAGAGAAAAGAGAACGCCGAGGGGAGGAGCATGTGAGAGTATGACAGTGGATCAATAGTTGTGTTTGTGGCGGTTCTCCCACAGGAGTGGAGCAGTATATGAAAAGCCGCTGCTGATGGCTGAAGGTCCTCTCAGAACATTCCCTGTGTGTTTAGCCCTGAGCCAAGGTTAAACCCAACACAAAGACGCCACAAAACCTCTGCCTGCCTCCCTGGGGCTACATACACTCACACAGGAAAGGGCCCACAGGAGCCCTTTTTTCTTTCCGTGTGTGTGACACTGTGTGAGTGCCTTGTGGCAACAAAACAGTGAATCCTCAAATTTCATGACACAACCACAGGTCTGCACAGAAGCTACTGCCTAAGTCTTTCATTTATTTTCTGTCATCATTAGTGTGTTTTATTACAATCACTATCTGTAATCAAATTATATATATTGGGTCAATCATTGATATTGGGTCAGATTTCTTGCAGTGAAAATGTTGTAGAGAAGGATTATATGACAGCTACATTTACTCATTTCCATGCAATAATCTTGTTGTAAATAAAGTAATGCATTTAATTAAAGGCAGACTGTAATTGTGAGCCAAAGCAGAGTTAACCTCTGTGATTTATCCAGACTTTATTTCCATCTTTATTGCTTTTACTAGCATAAAACAGCTCCTCTGAGAGAGAGGCAATAACTGCGGGGCCGTAACACTGCTAAATCATACATTTAAAGCAGCACAATGTATGTATGGAAGTTTCAGCACACCCAGGGTGACTAGAAACTACAGAGGCTCAGACAAATAAATAACATTAAGTAACATTCCCTTTCTCTGGTTGAAGTTTGAAAAAAGTATCTCTCCCGAGGCTCATTTTCCTCGCAAATTGTATCTTATTCTCCAGATTCTCCCCAGGCAAAGGAATAATGTTGTTGTTGATTAGAGAGACGGCGAAAAATAGGAAGCTTGTCATACTTTCTACAGTAATGATAAGATACTCTGTCAAGCTCCCTTCAATGTGTCGACATTCCTTCACTATAGCCATCCTCCTCGCGTACAGGCCGTAACTAGCGGCGATGTGCCTCGACAGGCCGTCATCGCCACAGAGGACTGATGGAATACTAATTAGCATGCCACCACTTGAATTATTCATGCATCTTAATTAGGGGAGAGATTTCCCATTAGGCTTTTAGATGTGGCTTAAGAGTTTGGCTCATATTCTGTGTGAGAGTCAGTGTGTTTGTGTGTAAACAGGTGAACGCACACACAAACATAAGCTTCCTCAAATATATGGCTTTATCAAAACTGTTCACAAAACGAAAGATCGACACAACTTTTTTTCCGCTTAAAAGTACATGAATAATAAATGACAGCTGCTTCTATGCAAGGCTGCACAGAGAACATGCAGTACACATCCTGCTGCCCTGCTAAAGGGTTCACTAATTAACTAATGTGCTACAGCTAAGACAGCAGTCAGTAGCTACCAGTGCATAATATTCCTCTCCATCTCTGTGCTTTTCTTTTATGCTGAGGTACAGAGCGCTAGCAGGCTGCAGCCCAAGCCACATCCATCTGCTGCAGTTTAGCAGGGAAATTAGGCACTCAATGTAGCATATTTGTTTAAGTAATTGGAAGGTAATTAATAACCCGAAAATATAATAATGTGCTCAGCAGCAGCTCTTCTTCTGCAAACCATTCAGGGAAAATGTAGTGGCTACTGCCAAGTGTGTGTGTGTGTGTGTGTGTGTGTGTGTGTGTGTGTGTGTGTGTGTGCGTGTGTGTGTGTGTGTGTGGCATATTACAGTGAAGCAACTTTATGCATATCTGGGAGTGAGATAAATAGGCAGTATGACAGTAGAAAAAAGAGAGGGGGGATAAATCAAATGTTGATTCATAGGTGAGGCACCTACAAGGTGCTGTACAGTGTACTTGACATCGCTTGGCAGGGTGCTCGTTGGCAACCCGGTCTCACGGCAGTTCGTGAAATTGTCACGTTATTTTGATTTATTGATTTGTCAATAGTTTGGGTGTAGACACTGCGGCACTGGCGCCCATAACCACACAGCTAGGACAGCGGTGAAATAGGAGCCCAAGGATTAGGTCGACATTGAACCCAGCCTCTAATTACACTGTTCGGAGATTGTTTTTAATAAATATTTGATGAAATGTCATCTGTGGCTCTAAGGTGCTGGGAGAGGGGTGTGAGTGGGGCGAGAAGAGTGCTGGTGTAGTCTCAGTTTCCACACTCACACGTATACACATGTAAACAGTCTCTCTGTTCCCACATTCTTGTTTTAATCATTTGCATAAACTTCACTAATTATTTCTATATACAGTCAGTGGACATCGTCAAGTACCAGCAGAGACAAACAGACAGGTGCAACACCAGCAGGGTTTGCCTACAAAAGGTTCACAAGGATTTGCTTTTTCTTCCTATTAAAAGTAGAAACTGGTAGGCTACATGTTGTCTAGTAATTTCCCCAAATAGACATATTTCACAATGTTTTTAAGAGCTATATTTTTTTACTTTAGTTCCTGTTAGTTGCCGTTTTGTGGAAGATTGTATTTGTAGAGCTTGGGATAGGAGAAAATACATTTGTTAGCAACATACTGTACATGTAAAATCTTGTTTTGCCACTGCAACAGTGTTTTGGTTGTCTCATAAGTCTATCCGGGCTGGACACTTGTAAGTGCATGCCACATTAAATAAATAACTGTCATAACTTCCAAGAGCTACAACTAAGTAGGTAGTATCTGATCACATCCGATTTAACAATAACAGTTGTGCTAAATATAGTAGATGAGCTTCTTATTTAGTTTACAGAAAGTGTTTTAGTCTGTAGTTTTCAAGAGTGTTTTGCTACAACTTACTTGCACTTCCTGGGAGCCTTTCATTTACAGATAAAGAACTGCATACAACCTGTTCTTAGATCACTTAGATGCTCGTCTTCTTTCTGCCTATCTCTCACACACACTTTTCCCTGGGTGGACGCCTAAGCAGCTGCTGCACATGGCTCTTCGGGATGGTTGCCTACATAATCGAACTCCACTATAGTTTGCCGGGTGTCCTTGAAAGTATGCGTCAAGAGCGATGGATCCAGGTGGAGGAAAACAGGAGGGATCTCCCAGCTCGCTGCCACCACTTTGTGGCTCCACCAAGATAGCAAATTGACAGCTGTTTCACTGCTTGACAGAGCAGTTTTGAAATTCCTATTTCCTACTCTGTTGAACAACAGTGAAACAACTCATAAAGAACAGTGGGTGATGCAGACATGGTGATCCAAAGATCTGTCAAATAAGGGTAATTTAACTGTGTGGTTTACATTTCTAGGTTACTATATCAGTGAATATGGGCCATGGATTGAATGTTAGTGAGCTATTACGTTGACTCTGTATTTTTCAGTTTCAGTGGCCATGTGTATATATGCCATGTTTTCCTAATATTTAATATTTTGTGTTTCTATCAGACAATAAAATCATCTATGTCCTGTAAACTAGAGTTTTACATTCCAACTGACATCAATTTTTCCAGCTCATAATTTGGTAGCACTACTTCTTGGCAGCAACACTATTAAGCAAAGCAACAGAAAATTCTTTTCAGTCCCTTTATACATATCCATTATGAAGGAGAACAAAAAAACTGTTAATAAATTTAGACGATTCAGAATTGATCTATTAGATGTTTGTGATTAAAGAAACATTTAAGTTTTTTAAAGCTTGTGTCTTAAATTTTCCTAGTTTTGTCCATCAGTCCTAATATATAACACTGATCCATCCATCTATCCATTATAATACTAATAATACATTCTAATCATCAGGTTAATTGAATGTTTACTAAATCCTGAAAACAATTGCCAGAAGTTACAAAAAGCGCCTTTCAGGTCCAGAACTTGATAGCAAACGTAAGCAAGGGTGCTACTACATCACAATTTAGGCCGACGTTAGCCACAAAGCTCTTCATTTTGTTTGGGGAAATTAACATTCCAGCAACCTAAGCCCTACTAATTAACTGAGATAGTGTTGCGTTTGCTTAGCATATTAGTCCTTATCATCAAAGCTTTTGCTATTCTCCATTAGCCTATTTGCCCAAGACATGTAGCATTCACCTCTGTCTTTAAGCATGAGATCCTGTATATAGCAACAACATGAAAATGCAAGATACTTTTACAGAGTTCTCCTCTCCTCTTAAAACATTAAGTCAGTTAAAGTTATTTAAGTCAATTGGAGATGGAGTTTTCAACCAACTCATGGAGCAAATCTTAGCTTAATTAGCTAGCTAGCTACGGCTACAATCTGCTAATGAAAGTTGTCATTTCAGCAGGCATAATCTATGGTTGCTTGCTATAATGATTAGCCTGCTTTTGTTCAGGAAATAAGCCTTATTTGTCCAAAAATAAGCCTGAACTAGCTAACTCTAGCACATCTGTTTTTGTCTGCGATGGGAAAGGTTACAATTGGCATATACTCCCAGGACAAATGACACTGCAGTAGGCATGGGTGGTCTATTTCTCGGCT
Organism: Etheostoma spectabile; assembly: GCF_008692095.1. Lineage (NCBI taxonomy): Eukaryota > Metazoa > Chordata > Actinopteri > Perciformes > Percidae > Etheostoma > Etheostoma spectabile. The sequence continues at coordinate 25,487,683 of NC_045736.1, forward strand.
GCAGCTCCGATTGGCAGTGATGAGTGCAGGACACTCGCACAGATATGCTAATTTACGCTAAATTTCTCCCTTTTCTGGTGCGATCCTGTTATGCGTGTCGGCTGCATTGGTAACATCAAATTAGTTGGCACAGAGTTAGAAGGAGTGTGTGTGTACGGTGGTGTCTGGGGAGTGTGTGGTGGAGCAAGTGAGAGAGAGACAGAGAATGCAGAGCAATCATTCTGATCAGAGGAGAGCTTACGTTTATTGGAGGAGATAGCAAGTGAATGTAGAGCAGAGTTTGCAGTTTTGGACACTGTAACACATCTTACAGAGCGCTGTGACGTCAAACTTGACACACAAGAAAAACAAACTAGCAAAAACTACAGGCATACTCATCTACTGGCAATGGGAAAAGACTCCATAAGCTAGGTAACTTGCAAATTTTTATGGAAAAAAGGGTATATTGTAGCAAAAGATTCAACAGAACCCATGCACACATGTTCCTCTCTAACGTGAATCCCTTTAAAAATATCCACTGGCCACTGTGCAGGCCTCAGGTCATCTGATTTGGTGTGAAATACTAATCCTCCTCATCAGTCCAGATAGGATCATTGATGGCAGCAGACCAGATAAATATGTATACTTTATCATGAAGCTGTACCCTGAGGCTGCAGTGGAGCCTTCATCTAATACATTATCAGCAAGAACAGGTAACTGAAGTCTCAGGGATAGGGAGCAGGGCTATAAAGAGAAATGTGGGTGTGGGGATGGATATGTTTCTGGTCATACCGACCTTGGTGGCAACTTTGACACACTCAAAAACATTCAACCCCGCGCATCTAAAAATGGAGAAATGAGCTTGTGCAAACACACGCAGTCTGCAGATTCAAAAAGAAAATATATTTCAATGTTGCTGTGCCATATGACCTTGTCGGCTTACCAGAGCTCATTACAAAGGAAAGCAGCAGTGGAATCAGTGGCAATGAAAAGAAGACATGACCCTCAGATTGGTTGAGCCAACATAAAAGCGCTCAGTTATCAGGGAGAGAGAGGGGGGGAAGGGGTGGTACTGTAGAACGAGCAAACGAAGCTGTCCACAAATTCGAATGTGGACCGTACTGGTTTGCATAATTTAAGGTTAATGAGGAAACAACGGCAGATACAATCTCCTTCGTTTCATCCCAGCTGGCTAAGCTCTATACCGGGGAGCTTTTCATTAAAAAGGCATCGGAAGCAGTGCTTTAATGACCTGTGAATTCATCAAAGTTTCAACTCATTTTATATCACGTCATGTACATGAATGTTAGAGCCTTTTACTTTTTCAAAGGGATGCTCAGCTATTTAGCTTTTGTGGATCAGTGAAGCAAACATGCAGTAATTTCTCCACCCCTTTCCAACCAATATTCTAATGTTGCCATCCACTAATGCTCACACACTGTAAGATTACATACATATTAACATTTCCATTGATGTGTTGATGGTACACATTAATAATAAAAGAAGCTCTTAATTGCCTTTAAACCAAACGTTAAAGGTAAAGTAGTCATTCATACAGCTTTAATGCAACTATTCACGGGATAATCTATATAAAATGTCCATAACAGCATGACAAACATCACGTTACTGTGTTCCTGTATATTTACCATTTAGAAAAAACGTATTACTAAGTGTGTGTCAAAAATGCACAAGACCTTGGCTCTTAGTGTTTCAGAGGCAGAGGCCGCCTTTGGCCATCTCTCTCTCAGTTATCCTCACAGAAGTAATTGGACAGAGGGACACACCATTCTCCTCTCCAACAGCCACGTCTCCTCTGTGTCTAATCACACCTCCATTTGCATGGAGAGCCCCGAGAATCAGCCTCAATAACGCCGTGCTGCTTTGAAAGATGAGTTTTTAATCTGGGAGAGGAGATGAGTTTCTGACCCGCACCTGTTTGTTTCCGTAGTTTCTTTTTCTTGCCGTACAAAAGTGACCTGCGGGTAAATTTGCAGAGGCAGGATAGCTGCTTGGCTCCCTAAGTACTGTCATTGTGCATTCATTAATATCCCCATATCTGACATGGCGGAGAAAATGGTTCTTGGGGAAAAAGGGTACTTGTCGTGGTGGGTGAGACTCCCTAACAGGTAATCAGATGGGCTGACAGAGAGTGTCAGTCAGTGTGTGTGTGTGTGTGTCTGAGTAAGTGTGTGCAGGCCAAAGAGAGGGCTGCGGTCTTTGGGAGACGTGTGTATATTTATTCTTCTCCCATTGCCCTCTATTGACCCATGTAATGGAGAATTTTACAAGGAGAAGTGTTTGAAATATCCTTTGGATGTAGGTAATGTGTTCATCTATGAGAGCGTGCCCTGCTGTCATTCCTTTATTATTTGCCTCTCTCTTTCTCTCTCTCTTTTTCTCACTCACACACACACAGAAATGCTGGTGTGGACTATGCATGTATAACATATAAATACATATAAATATAAATAACATCTATTTTACTTGAGGTTTTGATCATATTGTTTTCCAATAAATTGGAAAAAACTTGTATGTCATAGTTTTGCATTATGTCAGACTTTAAACTTGATTCTCACAGTTTTGAAGTGCATGTTAGCAAAATGTGCTGCAGCACGACATTTTTACACGTATTGGACCTTGGGTCAGAGAAGAAGGATATTTTGAGAAAATTAAACAATAAAGTTGACAATAGTGGCCCTTCAATATAATGTTGACATAAGTCAACCGCTTGAAAAAGCCAATTGTGCGTTGGCAGAGCGCCACCTACTGTTCCGGAGGTAGAGTTACTTCCATTCCCATTCTTCCCCGCTCATGTATATGGGAAGAACGGGCATAACCCAGTTATTCTCTTAACCAGGTAAGACCAAACCATATTACTGATGTCCATGTAAACACACTGACAGTGTTGACCAGCCACCGTTGACATGCCCATTAATAAGGCATTTAATCTGCACAATGGCTTCTCAGCAGCAGCCAACAGAAGAAGAGGAGGGCTCTGCTCTACAGTATGTGGAAGCACCCTGATGAATGTGTGCTCAGCAAAACTACAGCAGGGAAACAAAGGTAAGACAAAGTTTACAATCAGTCATCGGGCTGTCTAACGCGTTCAGCTCATGCAGATTGCTGCCATTTGATTTAAATGTTCCGGGCCAGTATGTGTTAAGCTGGCATGAGTTTACCTTTTGGGAAAGCAATTCACTTGCAAACCTGAATACAAACAAACCTTCAAGCATATTTGACAACACAAACAGCACATGGCATCTTTCCATAGAGAATAAACAGAACACACAGACTCGCACGCAGACACGCACACAGGCACACACACCGGTGGATTTACACCCACATCCATAGTACACAAACAAAAAAAACCACAATCACACCTACTCTGATTACCCACAGCTCTCGCATCAAAAAACATCCTCAACAAGGCTGATCTTCGCACGCATGCTAAACTACATCACCTTGTTTACTGTGTCTGTTTATAGTTGGATGTGTGAGAGTGCTTCTGCGCGGCAGCAAGCCTTCATCTTGCCATTACCGCTTCCCTTTATATTGTTGCCAAAATCACAGGTGACAGGCCACTTTACCCGGGCGCTCGGCACAAACCCTGCTCTCAGCGCACGCTGCGGGCAGAGTCATTTGACGGCGATAGCACCCGACACACACAGGTTTCATGTATTCAGCCTGAGTATGAGACAGCAGAGGGAGAAAGGAAGGCAGTGAAAAGCTACCTTTATCACTATTAACTGTCAAAGTCACCTTCACCCCGAGTCACATCCCTCGCTCAACACACAAGCACGCATACACTCGTATGCTGAAACTAGCATGATTCGAGAAGTTGGTGGATCAAGTCAAGATGGAGAGTGTGTGATGGAATGTTGATTTGAAAAAAAAAAAGAAATAAAGCATGAACGACATGGGAGAAAAAATTCACAAACAACCAAAGTGTTTCCTGAATTGCTGCACCGTGTTCTCATAACTGTGCCATATCTTCGGACCCTCAGGATTGCGTCTCATCTTTTTTTTTTTTTTTTACTTAGCAGACGGCATTAGAGTGCGGAATTATGTGACAACGGAGTGTCTGTGCGTGTCAGCTGAACACCTGCCGAGCGCTCCACCAGGATAACTTGGGAGCCTAATTATCAAGCAATTTGAAACAGCATTCTGTTGCCTCTGCCACTGTTTTAATTAGGGGGCGTTGGCTTTTAGAGGTCACACCAAATGAGTATTTAACTACTGTCATTCCAGGAGGAGATTTCTTCCCTTTCTGAAGGCAGCTCTCCTGATGCTACTTTGAGGACCGTGGGCGGGCAGCTTGCCAAAAACAACAAAGTAGCAGGAAGAAAGTTTATTGCACGAATGGAAACTAAGTAATAGTCAAAAAGTGTAGGACATATTTACCCACTTTCCTCTTATACCTCTATGAGCGTACTCAAAGGGTAAAGGGAAGTAACTAAGGAAGGAGGCAGGTCGGAAGCAAGAAAGCAAGAAAGGAATAAACAAGGTACAGAGGAAGGGGACCAAAAGGAAGGGAGCACAAAAGGGTGGAAGTAAGCAAGGATGTGTGCAAGACGTCACAGTGGAGTGGAATGAGCATGTGACATAGATAGATATGAGAGGAAGGAAGTGTAATGGCACGATGAAAAAGAAAAATATGATCAAATAAATGGATGTCTGTACAACGGGCAGTTATGGCAGAGTCATGGCAGGAAGAATAGAAAAGAAGCGTGATGGAGAGATGGGATGGATAGAAGCCGAATGACAACAAAGACAAAGTGTTGGATGTATTCAGCTCTGCCTTGCTTTTTATTCTTTCGGTTGTCTCTCTTTGCTGATGCTTTTTTTTATTGAAAAAAATAGTAATTATCGGCTCACTCCAAGGAGAGTTAAAAAGTGTGGTTACACTTTCCTTGAAGGTATCTACATAAGACTGACACGGCACTGTTATGAACGTGTCATGAAACATTATAAACAAGTCATAAACGTTCAGGACATAATGCTTCTTTTAGTAAGTTTCATTCAGTTTTGTCATGACAAGTTATGGTTAGGGTTAGTGCTGTTTTGGTTTCTGTTGGTTTTCAGGTTCTGTTGTTGTTTTCTGTTATTTTTGCGCAGTTGTTCTGTTTCTTGTTTTCTGTTATACTCCTAGTGTCCTCCCTTGTCGCCTAGTGTTACTTCCTGTCTTGTGTCTTTTCTGTTTCCTGTTGTGTTCTGTTTCTCTGTCTAGTCCTGTCTGGTTTTACTACCTGCCTTGTGTTTTTCCGCCTTTGTGTTTGTCGCCGTGGTGTATCAGTTCTCAGTCTAGTTCCATGCTGTTTTCTCATTTGAGTTTTTTTGTCTCTTGTTCCTGTTAGTTGGATTACTTTTGTTTTTTGGACATCTTGTCATCTTTATCCACTTTCAGAAAAGTTAGTTTTTTCCTACGTCATTCAGGCCTACTTTTGTTTTGTGTGTACCGTGTTTTTGTTTAGTAATAAATTCTCGAGCTCAAACTTTCTCCTGCCTGCTTCTGCTTTTGGGTCCTCAAACTCCCTGAGTCACGACAAGTGCTAAGGTACTAAGGGAAGGAGGCAAGCAGGCAAACAGCAAGGATTGAAGAAAGGGATGACAACAATTGCAGAAAATAATTATAGTTGCTGAAACAGGAAAATTCAGGTGATCACCAATGTCATAAGAATTCATCCTCTGGAGACCTGAATGTCTTTCCACAATTTCATTGTGTTTTTTTGTAGGGTCAAAAAAAACTATGACAGAAGAAAACTAAGGGAAAAATGGAAAGAAAGCATGATTGTGAGATGGGATCAATGGAAGCAGGATGGAGTTTAGGAAAAAAGGAAAGAATGAATTGATGAAAGTTAGAGTCAAAAGAATATAATAAGGATAGACAGATGAGAAAAGATTTTTTTAAAGTAATGTGGAAGGAAAGAGGAGAGAAACTAGGCAATGTTGGAGGGATAGATGCATCACGCGAGGACATAAAAAAAGGGGACAAAATACAGTAAGGTTTGATTGATGGAAAAAATTATTCTAGACCAACTTTGTGTGTTCAAACTTTGCACTTGTAAGATACCCTTAAAGTGAATTGATTGTGAGAGTGGCTCTGAGTAAACAAGACATTGTCATGGAAAAAGGAAGATTCAGGAGGTATGTTGCTTATTGCTACTTTTGAAATCTGCCTCTCCTTCGCTCAATTTCTTGAGACAGCCAAGGTAATTCCAATCGATTCCAAGTCCTTCAATTACACACACACTGACAACAGTTTGGAGAGAGGGAAATGGATTTTTCTGCTCATCTGCGAGCCAAGGCCAAATCTGAGGACCTCAACTGCAGCACGCTGCTGACAGCCTCGACTCCTCCTTCACTCTTGACGTTTTTACTCTCTCCCACACTGCGTTGCTTCTCCCCAATAAAACCTGTCAGCCACTATTTTTTATGATTTCAGGATAGTGGTGAGACAATAACAGCTGCGGAGAGGTGTAGGCCGGATGAATGAGAAGAGGAAAACACAACAAGGATGGAAACCTCAACATGCTCTCTCTCTCTCTCTCTCTCTCTCTTCTCTACACACACACACACACACACACCACACACACACACACACACACACACACCACACACACCACACACACACACACACACACACACACACCCCTTATCGGTTTACTGGCTTGTCAACAGATGCACAGGCAGAAAATTGTAAATATTGAGCAACCCCTTGTCCTGAAAATGAAGTACAATAGCCACAGGCAATTCGTACTGCTGTTGCTTTATGATGAACTAATATGCTCATAGTTGTTGTTTCCAAATGACTCAATAAATATCCAATGCTTCCTGAGAGACGGCCTTGACCCTGTTGTCTGAAAGAATGCTTTTCACGAGCACCAGCTCTCCCAACACGCTTAAACACTGAAGGCAGCTTCATAAAGTGGCAATTACTGTTTTGACATCAATACAGAACCAAATAAAAAAAAAAACTGCCACGTTTCGAGAAAGCAAAATGGACAATTACAGAGACAAATAAAGTGAGTCACCAAGGGTGAAAAATAAAACTCCCCGAGCATAATAATACAGCTTAATTAACGGAGCAGCCCGCCCAGAGGGTCGTTTAAAACGACACCCCCTTCTCTCGACTCCAGAGGTATTAGCCGAGTTAAAAGCAGCGGGCTACATGATAGAAGTCTTCAGGCTGACCTCCAAAGCTTCTTTCCCCCTCATATATATTTATATGAAGGAGCGGCACTAATTTTGCCAAGTAAATCAGTGTGCACATTTCGTTGTGACCTCCAGCTTGACACTGAATTAAACAATATCAGGGCCCGAGAAGCCCGCTTTAACAAGCCTTAAATTCCTCCGTCCAATCCATCAGCAGGGATATTTCTGACACACGGAGTGAAGAGCATGAAATAAGGCAATTATTGAACCCTTCAGCCCATTTCTACGGCTTGGCTGGCTGGCACGGTGTAGCACAAAGCCACAGACTCCTGAAGTTGTGTCTTGAGATGACTCTTGGTGATAGGGACACTAATAAATAACAAATAAATTATCGTAGTTTGCCAACAATTTAGCTTAAAATCTCCTTTTACTTTGTGTCAAGGTTGGCAGTTAATACACAGCATGTCACTTCTAACTACTGTATATGGAAAGATTTCTAGCAACAGCCACAATTACTAAAAGCTCCCTATCTGGAGTCCTCTTGACTTTGTTAGTAGTATTTAAGAGGCGAACTCCAGTTTGAACCTGAGACTCAGTTTTCTCAGAGTGTTCCTGTCTGAGAAACACTCCTGGTGCATGCAGGAGGGGGAAGAAATGCTTTGTGTGTATGTCTTTCATGGAGGTGGCAGTCAATCCTGTGTGTCTGGGCGTCCTCTCAGATTGCCTGACAGATAATCCATCACACAGTCAGTGTGTCTGACAGGAATAGGTCTCAGTCAACACTCTGTGTCTCTGTTCTGCTCACACAGGGCCTGTGAAGGACAGTCTCTCCTCTCAAGTCTCTCTTAGGACAGCGACGTACACTAGAGTTTCATTAGAGGATGGAAGGTGTGTGACTCGAGGAGTTAAAGTGTGTGTTTAAACTGTATGTGTGGGGGTACTACTGGGGTGCTCATAAGTAAAGGAACCCATGCTTAAGTTGACTAAAATAGGACTTAAAAATCATCTTTTGGAAATTGATCTTAGTGCCTTAATTAAAAAAAATGAGGAAAAATACACCAATTTTCTTTGTAAATGAATAATTTATCATAAATAAATAAACGGTCTTCCTTAAAATATAGGGGATACTTTCCATAAAATCATCTCTCAATGCAAATCACACCAGCTATTAGGCTAACTAAAATATAATCATGCCAATCTTTAGGTATGAAGGGTAAGGGTATGTGATGATGAGGGGCTATTTTATTTCCAAAGGCCAAGGGAACCTTTTCAGGATGTATAGTATCCTGGATACTATGCATCCTGATAAAGAGATGATAAAGAGATGATTTTATGGAAAGTATCCCATGCCAATCTCTAGGTATGGTGAAGGGTATGAGATGATGTGGGGTTATTTTAATTCCAAAGGCTAAGGGAACTTAATCAGGATTCATAGTATCCTGATCCATGAAATAACTGGCCTTTAAAAATAAAAATCTGCCTGCCTCTAAAGGAATTTATCATAGAGGTGTCTATACTTATGCCCCCTGTATTTTAAGGAAGAACATTTATTCATTTACGATAAATTGTTCATTCACAAAGAAAACTGGTGTCCTTAAAGGTTGGATTTTTCCTCATTTTTTAATTAAGGCAATAACATAAATTTCCAAAAGATGATTTTTTGTATTCCTCTTTTTAGTCAACTTAAGCATGGGTTCCTATACTCATGAGCAGCATGTGAGTATGTACCAATCCACAAATGAAAAGCCAGGCAGAATAGACAATAGTGTAAAATCAGTACGTATGTAACATACTGCATATACAGTAAATGAGCGAGTTCTTGAAAACCTAATCTCATTGGCTTTTTACACTAAACTACAGCAGATGAATCCAAATCAATGCATAATCTAATCAACCTAATATAATCAATGGAAAGATTAGTCTTTTGTAGAGATTGGTATTATTTTGTCTTTGCATAATCTTTAATTAATATGTTTTTTTTGTTTTTTGTTTGACTGCGGAGATGTTGTCACAAGGTACGAGGCTGTTTAACGCAACAATTGAAAAACATTTGAAACATCCATCTTTCTTTGCTCATTTCAACATTAAAACGAAATCCATTATGCAGCTCAACAGCCGATCCTCCATAAGAGCTTTTGCAATGATGTGTTAAAGTGTGAGGCTTGTGTGTGTTATCTTCCTTCAAAAGTTGGCGTTGGCTTTTAAGTGAAGATAAGTGGAGCTTTGACTGTTAGTCGGTTAATCGCTTACACAAACAACAGAAAATTGATTGGCTACTAATTTGATCTGATTTTTTTTCAAGCAAAAATGCCAAATAGTAAATGTATTACTTTTTCAGTGGATTTTCACACTTTGCCAAGTCATCCAGTGGGCCTGATTGGATCCTTTGGTGGGCAGGTTCTGGCCCACGGGTTGTCTGTTTGAAAGTCCTGGCTTGACCTATAACAACAAAAATGTATTTAAATGAAACCTATCCTTCTATATAAACTAAATGTGTAACTGATATGTATGTTATAGTTTGAAACTAAATATTTTAGACTATGTAACCCTTAGACTAAACATACAGTAAGTTGACCTAATGCAAAAATGTACAATAGCATGATGCAGCAGCTATATTGACAACTTGAAATTCCAGGAATAAGGACCTACTTTATGTTCTTAGATATTGTTATCTCAACGCTGGACTGTGTTTCTTTGTTTAGGTAGTGGGGTGGGCTCAAAAGCATGGAACTTTACAAACTACAGACATTACATTTATTCTGCAAATTTGCTCTCGTCTTCCTCAGAGTTTTGATTTCCACGTCTCTCCTTCTTTCATCTACCTGTCTATTTCCTTATTCTACGTCAAATTAAAAAATAAATGAGACGGTAGTCTTGAAATATTTCTTTTTAATCTAAAATTATAAACACAGAATTGAAACTGTATTCAGGATATACTGCTAATATACATTCATGATTATAAAAAAGCTACAATAAGTACAATTGCATTTTTCTCACTCTGTATGAAACTACTGCTGGTACTGAAAGATAGTTTACAAAACTCTTAGATTACAAGCAGTCATGAAATAGGCACAGATCTGAACAGTTAACACTCATAGCCATCGATCACTTAACAATTAAGACATGATGTATAAAATTCACAGCGTAGGTACTTCATCCACCTCATTTAATTCACAGATGAGGCATTGGATGGATTCATGGATTCGTTTGTCACTTGGAAAACAGACAGAATAGTGTTAAGTGCCATGAAAATGGATGAGCGTTTCAAAGAACGAGCGGTTTGTACCTTTAAAACTTTAGTGCATAACTTTTTTTATATTAACAAACGTCTGTTACATTCAAGCCATTGCTAAATGAGTTGATACAAAGACTATCAGCTCCACAAAACTCTCTCTGTATTTCTCAGCATGGCTGGTTTTTTTTTATTTTTATTTATTAATTTGATTAGGACAATGCACATTAATGAACATTTCTGTAAATGCGCCAGTTTTCAACTGTAGTCCTACCTAGGATGCATGTTTTTTATGGTGGGAAGAAACTGGAGCACCCAGAGGAAACCCACGCAAACACATGGAGAACATGCAAACTCCACACAGAAAGGCCCGGAACGACCTGGATTCGAACCAAGCACCTTCTTGCTGTGAGGCAGAAGTGCTAACCACTTAGCCACCGTGCTGCGTGACGATGGCGACTTTTGAGCACAGAAACTCGAGTGAAGATAATAATAATGGTTCATGTTTTTCTATCCTCCGTGTTCTCCCTGGCTACAAGTAACTGCGTGGAGGAGGGGTGGGGGCGGTGCGCGATCACGGAAGGCTTGTGTCTTGTGGATGCAACAACAGTGGTGTTATTATTGCTTAGAATTCCTCATTGGGACGACAGAATCTACACACTGCAGCTCTATGACAACACCGTGCCCCATACCCTCATCCGCGCGGTTGCAAGTAGCCAAGGAGGACATGAAGAATAAAAAAGAAACTCTTTAGAAGAGGTAATTACTATCAAATTTTTGAGTGCAAAAGTTTCCAGACGACACCATTTCATGAACATAGCCATGCTGAGAAATACAGAGACAGTTTTATCAGTTTCTGATAGTCTTAATTAGCTTCGTAGCAACTCATTTGGCAATGACTTGAATGTGAGGGATGTTCATTATTATCAAAAAGTTATGCACTAGAGCTTTATGGTGAAAATCTTTATTTAACTTATATTCCATACATATTCCACATTATGCACAGAGTAGGCAGCATCTTTCACCTTGGAAAATGGAATGCACAAAGTGTTGGGTCTCCATCTAATTTCTGACTGAGGTCACTAGAGCGTTCCAGGACCAAGATTATGTTGACAAGCCTGAGAATTAGAGTGATTTATTTCAATTTGTATAAATATAATATAGATTGTGTTTGAAGAATTTAAAAGCAGCTAATTTACACTGCATAGGTGACGTGACTAAAATTTAAATTTTTTAAGGTGTTGAGGTGAAACAGCATCTCAAAAAAACGTAGTTACTGAATTGGCAATGAAAGTATTTTTGGGTAGCTTGTGTTATAACAAAGAAAAGTAAAGGCCAATGAGAGCAAAGGCTTAACGTCCTGGAGGTCTGTATGTGTAAGAAAAGGCTGACGGTGATGATCTGAGACTGCATTAATGTTGGTGATGGGTGGACATGAGCCTGGTGATGTTACACTAAGAGTTTCCTATTTCTTGATGGCAGCCACTGCTTTCTTGGCAGCGTCATCCAGGTTCTCTGCTGCTGTGATGGGCAGGCCGCTCTCGGACAGAATCCTCTTGGCCTCATGGACGTTAGTCCCTAGAAAACACAGGAAAACTCTGTTACAACAGGCAACAACTAAAATGACAAAATCTGGCTTAACAAGGTTGATCCCTGATGTACTGATGATGCACTGATGTAAAAACCACACTGTGTAAAAGACAAAGAGTTCATTTGAAGGAATCAATGCACATGATGACAAATGGATGGAGTTATGGTGGCAGCTTTTGTCTGAATAATGTCAGTGAGGCAATAGGCATTGTGAGTGTGTGTGTGTGTGTGTGTGTGTGGTGTGTGTGTGTGTGTGCGCGTGAGCGTGCCCCTGGCTACAGCAAGGGTCAGGGTAGCAGGTGCTGGGTGATACGGTGGCGTCCATGTCTCGGTAGATCCTCAAAAACCAGTGAGAGAGAGAGAGAGAGAGAGAGAGAGAGAGAGAGAGAGAGAGGAGAGAGAGAGAGAGAGAGGAGAAGAGAGAGAGAGAGAGAGAGAAGAGAGATCCATAGACACTCTCCACAGCACCGAGGCTCTACAGACTGAACTGGCTGCCTCCCAGCGCTACACACTGTGTAGCTAAACACAGGCCGGACATGCCTGTCACAACACAGGGCGGGGTACGCCACAGTGGACGGAAGGACACAAAGAACGCTGGCAGAGAGGGAGTCAATGAGAGGGAGAGAGCAAGAGCGAGAGAGAGAGGGGGGGGAGAGAAAGAAAGAGAGAGAGCAAGAGAGAGAGGGCAATAGAGCAAAAGGTCAAATGAGCAGAATCACCCATGCTGCAGAAACAACAGAAGCCAGCTGTTTATGTGGCATTTACTGATTTCACACATGAAGGTATGATGGCAAAGAATCTGTCTGAGCTCATATCATCATTTCTCTATCCTGTCTGGTCTTGTATTTTTTTTCTACATACACCCCTTCATTTTTGTTTTTTTTCCATGTTCTTATTTTTACTTTATTTTTAACTTCTTATTTACCCATTTATTTAAAAATCTATTGATCTGTAATTTATTCTGCATTTATGCTGCTGCAAAGCCTGTATTCCCCCCTGGGGATCCACAAAGGTTTATCTTTTTTCAAATACTCATTGGGTCATCATATACTTTACCACTGACAAGTTAAACTGCATTGTGTAATCTCATTTGCTTTGTGCTTAAAAGGTATCATCTGAAACCATTTTCAACAAATAAGCACCCTTTTTCAAAACTTGACTGAATTATAATCTGGTTAACTCCTTGTTTACATATTGATAAATGTTATGCCCTACATGTACAGTTGCAACAATTACTCAATCACAACAACAGAATATAATAATACATTATTACAATAATACAATAATTGCACCTCGGTGTATGGTGTCCCTGAATTTAATTGGGCCAAATCTTTGATGTGGAGGTGTGTGTGTGTGTAAACGTATATATGTTTGTACTGTATTTATGTGTGTGTGTGTGTTCATGCTCAGACACTTACAGGTTGACCTTAGCTCTCCTGGCTGGTGTGTAATTAAGACTGCATGATATGTGAATTCTCCGGAGGCCTGGCCACCCTGATCAATAGACCTTTCATGAGGAATTCTATTACCAGCGCCACTTAACGACTAATATTTCATCTCTTTTGTCCAACCCGATAATAAGTGATTCCAGACACATTTCTGCAGGCTCACACTCCAAACAATCAATTCTGCAATGCAATTAATTAGACTAAGAGCAGGAAGAGACCTTGCTCTGGCACATAAACAGGGGATTGGGTGTCCCAAGTCATCGTCTCACTTCTCATCAAATACTGTAGCAAGACTGTGACAAACCTAGTCTCAATGGAGGGGGCGGTGGGCAGTACTGTATGCTTTACATTTAATACGCTGACCCGTGAACTTCATTAGGATTGACCAATCAATAGTCTCATACTGACAGGCTTATTTGTCAGATGATTAAAACAAAGTTGGAGCAATGTTGAAAGAACATAAGATAAAACACCAGGAGAAGCAGCCAAATGAGCCCACAGCAAATACATAATGCAAGAGATTCTCTGAAAAGACAAATATGCCTATGGAACGTGTATATATTACCGAAATAAAGTAAACACCACAAGCATTTCTGCTATTTTTTCATTACATAAATATTCATGAGAAGCAATAGTGTGTGCAACATTGTTAAAACACTGCATCTGTGCTACCTGTGTTATCTATGTTTTGTGTAAGGGGGGAATGGCACATGGTGGGAGTGAGAAAAAAGAGAAGTACATTTACGTGGGCTTTTTCTGTATATGAGTGTGAACTGACTGCAGTTCCACTGTGAGCAGTAGGGAGCACTGATACCTCACAGTAGCAGAGGCAACGACAGAGCCCAGCTGGATAAATCACCACATTACCAGGTTTTTTTGCGAGTGTGAGTGTGTGTGTGTGTGTGTGTGTGTGTGTGTGTGTGTGTGTGTGTGTGTGTGTGTGTGTGTGTGTGAGTGTATGTGTGTGTGTATGTGTATATGTTCAGTATAAGAATGTGTTCACCTGCAGCCACTAGGTGCTGCCAGAGACCTACTCAAGGCCCGGACCCAGACATATACAGTATAAAGCATTCAAACAAAGAAAGACTTTGATTTTAAAAGTAGATTAAAGACTGACCTTTAAAGAAAAGGTAAACAAAGATTTTCACTGTCCCATAGCAGATATACTATCTCCAGGGTTTCATTGGGTTAGGGACGGGCATTGGAATTAGCAATAGCTTTCCTGTGATGCTGTACATTGGAGATTTGTTGCACAAATGGTGTGTCTTAGCATGTGTTCCAATTCAAATAAAACTAAAAATTATTTATCACTGCAAATGAAATCAAAAGTCACTTGCCATTCGGAACTTTTTTTCTACAAACAAGAATCTGGAAAATTGAATTCAATTTTCAAATTAACACAGGCCACTATATTTCAACAACGTAATAAGGCTTGGGGCTGTGCCAATGGCTTGTGCCAAAAAAAGTTCTGTTGACGCCGCAGTAATGCTGGGTAAATCTGTGACTAATTCTGCCTTAACAAACTGAGTTTAGTGAACCTAAATGATGAGAGCAGAAGCCTCGGCCATAGTCTTGGACCTACAGAGTTACTCTGTTTCTCATGATTCCTTGGAGGGATGACACTATACGTGTTTTTATTTTGTTGTACAAAATAAAAGATACATATTGTGAAGCTTTATCATTTATGTAAATCTGTTTCCTGTGGTTGTGAAGTTAGCTTGATACATTTGCTCTGAACTTTTTTTTTTTCAATGAAGCGAGAAGTGTAACTTTTTTCAAAGAAGAAAGAACAGCATATTTCTTTTACAAATGAACACCACTTGAATGCAACACAATGCCCTATCTTGCAATGTTAACAAAAGTGATAAATAATTAGTTCATCCGCCCCGTGATTCTGATCCACTCCCAAATGTACCGGGTTCTTCCTTGACCCATGCTACACCATTCCACCATGTCTCATTAAAATCGGGCCAGTAGCGTTTCAGTAATCCTGTTGACAGACAAACAAACAAACAAACAAACAACCGCCTTCGCGAAGGTAAAAAAAAAACACTTGATTAAGTACACTGAAAGGTTTTGTTGCTATAGTCTTTACTTGGTTTGGAATGTCTAGTGGTCGCTAATGTAAGTAAACCTAAGCTAAACACTCCAACATACGTGAGCCAGTTTGCTGACTCCATGACTCAATCTCTACCTATGCTAGTGTTATGCTATGATTTAGCATTTATCATAGGCCTTTTTCACAGCAGACACTTTGACTTGTCACACAGGTGTTACTAATTACATTAACAATGGATCTGCTTTATTCAAGTGTCCCAGTAAGCCATGACGGTGTGACACAATAATTTTGCCATCATTATTTTTTTAATGTTTTCAACCTGTGCTTTTCCTACTGTGATGTGTCAAAAACAGTAGGGGTGGGAACGTCTAAGCACCTCACGATTCGATTCAGAGGCCAACGATTTGGTTCTAAACCGATTATTATAAAAAAAACAAACTGTATGTACATTTCCATGGGTGATTTAAAAAATAAATACATTTAAATTTGAGTTTTAGATTTTTACATATACAGTATTTGTCACACACACGTTTTAATGAAATGTTTTGTCTACTGAGGATTTTATTGTGTAGTCATTCCATGCTTAAGCTTTAAACATGCTTGAAATTATATTTAAGGGGGGAGAATTAGTTTCTTAGAACATGAAACATGAGGTGGTCAGATGTAATGTGATGTGATAAAGTAGATGAACAGCTGTTGTGTGTTTTGCCAAATTATTGTTTGTATTTCTTATTAGAACATGTGTATATATGCAAAACTTATTTGTTTTCCTTTTGGCCATTTTTGTGTGTTTTTCTTTCTGCACTCTTGCCTAAACTCTAAGTTGTTGTCCATTATCACGTCCTCTTTCAGTCACTTCTGATTTGTACATGTCTGGAGACAGTAACTTTTAAATAAAGATCAACACCTTTTTTTTTTTTAAATAATCGATTATTATCTTATCAGAATTGATTTTCTGAATCATTCTAGAGAGAATCATGATGCATCTAAGAATTGATTATTTTTCCCAGCCCTAGAAAACATTTTATTATCTTGTCACCTTCGGCCACTCTGGCCAGTGTTCAGTAGAACTGGTCCGATGGATGATGGCACCGTCACAACCAACATTGTGGATATAATGTAATCTATGTCAATTTGAAATTTGAACAAATCCTCCCCCCCACCACCAACTGCCAATGATGTCATCGCCCATCTTTGTTGGAAAAAAATGACTTAGTAAAGCTAGTTTGAAATGCATCCCTCATGTACCTGAATCTGTTTTCTGAGAATTGTTGGCAGGTATTCAAAAGTAAAACACAACTGACATTTTCCTTCCAATATTTTTTGGCGCCATGATTGACACCCGACTAGTCTGATGAACTATACTAGGCAGTTGATGTAAAAAATAGAACACTTGATAATATTACTGAATATTAAAGAAGAAAGACACTTTTTAGAGAATTTATGTGACAGTGAGCATCACAGAAAATACCAGTGGCTCTGTGTCTAGCTGCCCCAGTTACCTTGAATAACTGGTGTTAAAACATTTTCTTTTATCACTGAATGTCATCATACTTGTTCTGACTTGGATTTTTAATCCTCATAACAATCAGTAAACAGTGAGAGTTTTTCCCTTCACAGTCTAAAAAGGATGAGGCCTGCTTCTCCCTCCTTCACCATGTGGGTCAAACATCAAATGCTTCTCATTCGAACGCAGAGCAAGATACTCCTGAACGGAGCAGACGCGTTTCCTTTGAAGTGCTTGTCAGTCATTAATAAAAGTGTTCATGTTTCTTATGTTGTCTAGACTCTTTATCAAGAGAAACACACACACTATAGCTAAGCTGATAGCTGGAATATTGAAGCATGTAGGTTTTCAAATGTATTTCATCTATTCTATTTATATACATCACTGTGTGTGTTGTGTGTGTGTGTGTGGTGTGTGTGTGTGTGTGTGTGTGTGTGTGTGTGTGTGTGTGTGTGTGAGGGTGTGTATACACTGTCTGTGTGTACATGCATACCTGTTTATGGCTGTGTAGCTGCAGCAGATAGCTATTTAAACTATGGTGACATAGTTGTGGTGACACACCATCATGACTGAAAGTGTCATCTCAACCTCACTATTCTCATCTCTTTTAAATCAATTCAGTGAAAAAATGGCCGGATCTCCTTTTAAGGTGTAAACAGCCACCACTGTTTGACAGACAGTTGGGAACAGTTCCGTAAATCAAGAGTGCAAATGCTGTCACCTTTTTTCCTGGACCCTGAGGGCTATTCAAGGGGAAATTGCAGCCATCACCCTCATAGAGCAATATGTCCATGTTCATGCTGTGGCCAAAGGGGGCAGTACAGTACTTCCTCATGTATACCTTTCTATCAAAACCTTAAATATTTGTGTGCATATATTAGTGCTGTAGTCAAGACCACCTAAACCAAGACATCACCAAGACCAGAGGGTATCGAGACCGAGACAAGACCAAGACTTTGAGCGGCTGAGACCAAGTCAAGATGAAGACCAAGACGTGGCGAGACCGAGACAAGACCAAGACCAGATTTGTGTTCGACAGCCAGAACTAGAACTTCTTCTCCTGTCTCCCGCATTCACTTTCTTGGGAGTACGTGTAAAGGGGTCAGGGAGAGGGGGGGGGGTTTATGGTAAAAAATGTCAAATTAGATATGAGTTAAATTATTGGTTGCATTTGCAAGTTTTAAGACATAAATCAGACAATGCATTTTCAGGAAATCCCTGTCGTTGTGATCTTAAACGGTTTTAAAATAAAATCCAGAGTCCTCTTAGTCCTAGACCAAGTCAAGACCGAGTAAAAATGCGGTTGATTCCGTGACGAGCCCTTCAAAAAGTGGTCTTAAGACCGATAGAGTACTACAACACTCGTATGTGTCTATATACGTTCTGTGCTGAATCTGTTGCATACATTTGCAATAAAATGCTAATTCTGTAGCCAAAAAAAACTGGTGTATTTTATGGCGTTTTTCCACAGCATGGTATCTACTCGACTATACTCGCCTTTTTTGTTTTTCCATTACGAAAAAACGTCCCTGGCCTTCTGGCTGTGGCAACACGCCGAGAATCAAAAACAACACACCTTTAACGCTTTTGTGTGTGTCGCGTTAGGTCACGGCAGTTTCCTGCTATGACGACGATAATCTGCAATGGAAACAGGAGGACGGGGCACCGCGGTCGAGTCCAGCCGAGGCGAGGCGAGTTGAGCAGGTACCATTAATGGAAAAACACCATTAGTTGGACTCTCTATCAGCCCACACATAAAGCAACCCTATCAACTAATTCAACCATATCAGCATCTAGTGAACATGGCCCTCCTCCACATATGGGAATACATAACTCCCCACCAATGTAATCATCCTAGGCTTTTTAAAAGAGCTTCCCCAATTAAAAGTGTGGCAGTTAATCCATTCTGATCCTGTTGAAGAGCGCTGGGCTGTTCTCACTGCCCTGCGGTCAGCCTAGCAAGCTGAGCTGATTGATTCTGAACCAATCTTCTCCACAAGACTGCGGCCCAGGATGTAATGACCCATAGCTAAAGCTTGGATTAGGCCCAGGCCAGGAAAACGTGGTTGGACCAACCGCCAGCAGTGACCTTCTGGACTCAGCCTGTTTGTGAGTCAGGTTGATTTACATGGCCTATGGCATAAGAAATGTGTGGTGACCAATTAAGGGTTTGTTTTTTTTGCAAATCCAGTCATTTCTTTCAGCAGTTGTGTACTCACTCTTCAGCCCTGTGGTCAATTGGCAACATGAAGACAGACAGTGGATATAAATTACACAAATGCCCATTTTGCTCTCTAGGTGTGTTTGTCTATAGGTCTCATTTGACTGAGAACAAAACCTTTAGATGTTAATATAACAATTAAAGTTCTCAATTGACAGCCATGTCTATACTGCACTGTAGTGCCTTGGTGCACAGTTGGGTTCTAGAAACAGCTTACACACCCTGACCTACAAACCATAGTAACAGTGTGTGTGAGGACATACAGTGTAAGGTGCTGAGGGCTAGCGGGCGGGGGGGGCGGGCGCACGAACACACGCACACACTTTTTTTGCTCTGGACACACTACTCAGCAGGATCTTGACAATTAAGCTAACCACCAACTGGCCCCGTGCCTCCGGAAGTCAACGCTGACCCCCCATTATTAGCATATACAGGTGAAAGGTGAGCCAATCAGTGCCATCTCTACAGTTTTTCTGGCTGGTGCTAATGATGGGTGCGGCAAAATGTGACAGGTAAGAGAAATGCACTGCTGTTCTTACTGGAACACTAGGCCACGATGAAGATGGAAAAGCTCCAGAGAGTAAAGCAGCAGTAATAATGAACAATAGCTCCAGAGTTGAAAACAAGGTGGAAAGGAGGTCATTTAAATCCTGCAGCACACAATCAATTACACTTTTAAGTGATGTTATATACATTTGCCACTTCAAAACAGTAACTAAATACATTTAAAATCAGATATAACTGGCTACATTATTTTTGTGTTTGTATGCTTTATTCCATTGAAACTGAAGCTAGTGGCCATATGATTAGTAGGTGGGGCTAGTGGTCAAAAAAGGAAACATTTGTAGACATGATGAATAAAAGCATAGGCTTTCTTAAATAAAGTTAGAGATTGGCTGAACCCCAGTCTGTCAGCATAATGCCTCTGCTGGTGCTACCTGGGCCTTAAGATGTACAGTATGTCATATGAAGGCAAACAGCTCATCAAGATGATTGACAAGTGCTGTAGGTGGAAATTTCATTTTAAATTGCAGCTTTAAGGCCAGTGTCATTTATACAGCATCATCAAATCCTCATTAAGATCAAATGCTTTAAATCCTGGCTAGATCGAGATCAATGGTCGACGTTTCTGATGGGTATGATGCACATATCAGTGGGGGCCAGCTTGGTAAAGGGCTAGACAGGCTAAACCTAGATTTGTGTGTGTGTGTGTGTGTGTGTGTATTCGTACCTTCAAGCCTGACCACCAGTGGCACCTTTAGCTCCAGCTCTCTACAGGCCTTGGTGATACCGTTGGCGATGATAGCACAGTTGACAATCCCACCAAAGATGTTGACAAGGATGGCCTCAACCTGTGAAAGAAGAGAATGATTAAATGATTAAATCATGTGGAAAAATGTAAGGTGTTGTGCAAAAGATGTACATTTGCCATGTCCAACATTTATTATGATTGGTGAACGAAGTTTGTCCAAACTGAAGCACAAAAAAGTCAACCATTAACAAATCCTTGGCAAAGTTCTCACAGTGGAAATACATCAGTGCAAAACTAAGTGCTACAAGATTGAAATCTCACTACTAAAGGAAAACATTCCGTACAGCAGCTTCACCACCAACTTTGTGTGCAATACATTGTGCACCCGAGGGCTTGGACGGTTACCGCATTACCATGGTCATGTGACGCCTCCTGCGGATCTGAGCACGTCACCGTCATCACCACAAAAAAACAAACATGCTTGCACGTGTGCACGTTGTGTCTAATGACATGGAATAATTGATTCTAGTGACATGGATTGTATCTGATGACATTGTGTCTTACATGGATTTAAGGTTTTCTAAAGAAAACTTATCCGCAAAAAATGGAGCAAACCCAACCTTTTGTGAGTTGGGGAACGCAGTGTTCCATGACACATAACAGTCCATTCCTGTTGACTATTAGGCCTAAATATACAAGAGTAACCTGTGTAATGTCCTTGCCTTTCCCACCATGTATTACAGAAGGAGAGGCAAAGATGTTTCTGTTCTCAGCTGAGGTAGACACATTAACGTTACAGCTGCAGTGTTTACCATTGTCATTGCCCAATGTAAGGCGAGTGCAGATTTATGTCGCGCATGTGTCAGTTTGCGACGAGTGAAGCTGTGAGTTGTGCATGCGTCACTTTGCGACAAGTAGCATATAAGATGCTAACGAGAGACTTCTGTTATGTCAATACAGTAAAAATTGACCTACTTAAAGTTTGTACACTGCTGGCTACAAGTTAGCAGTCAAACACAACAAAGGCTGTCAGTTGAATGGGGTTTTAAGCTAACGTTAGCAATCAATCAATCATAGATAGCTGAAATGTTTTTGAAATGACTGCTAGCTTTACTACAAGCTAGCAATGAAACACAACAAAGGTGAACACTTGAATGGCGTTTTGAGCTAACCTTAGCAATCAAAAAATAAGAATTAGCTAAAACGTTTTTGAAATGATTCCCGTGTTATGTTATTGTTTGTAATGACAAAAGTTTATTATTTCATGGAATTCACAAGTTTCAGTGTGATAGACCATTTAAATCTAGGCGTGCGCAACTAACATCTCCACTCGACCAGAGTCGGTCTGACTCGACTCTTATCGGGGTATGCCGTAAACCGTTTACATTGGCGCATACGCGACTCAAATCTGCACTCGCCTCACATTGGGCAGTGACAACTAGTGGTGGGCGATACTGCAAAATTTGGTATCGATCCGATACCAAATACATATAGGGTCCGTATTGCCGATACCAATACGATACTTTTTACTTAAAAAAATACTTTTGTGTAGGGGAGAGCATTTCATTATTTCGGAGGTAAATGAATGATCAATTCTTTAGGCATTATTTTTTTATTAACGTATTGAAGTGCACAAAATTATTAGTTATTAGGCACTGTAGAATGAATACAGCGAGTCGCTGCTCCTCTGCGCGTTGTGTCAGTGAGTCACGTGACGACACAACAACGAATCACAACAGAGGAGCAGGAGGGGGAGGAGGAGCAATGTGGGCCAAGATGTGAAAGCGGCGTTTGCTCAGGAAGGTGGAAGACACAAGTATAGTGAACGTAGAGGAGAAATATCTAAATTAAAATATCGATTCAATTACAGTTGTATCGATCAAATACCAATACCAGCGTTGGCATCGATACTATCGATATTTAGATCGATCCGCCCACCCCTAGTGACAACCATTGCACATTAGTCTAGCAGCTAGCAGAGTGTCCTGTTTATAGCTTTATACCGATAAAATGGCACTGTTGAATTTCAGCCTGCAGGCACGTTTTGTAGCCTACAACAGAGCGGCTGATACTGGTAGAAGGAGCAAAAATGTTGTGAACTGCCGAGTCGTTGTTTGGGGGAAACGCCATTCACTTCACCGGCAGTATTGGCAATAGATAAAGCCACTGTGTCTTGAGAAGCTCTAGTTTTGTTGTTTTATAGTTCACTTTTAACTCACTTCACATCGACTTTGCTATCTCTTTTTCGTCTCTCTTTTCCTCTCAGCGGCACTCATACCGCTCGCTCTCCTTGTGCAAGGCACCCTGCCATTCTTGCTCTGACTTAGCTACGCTACTCTCGTAAGGGAGTTGCGGCATTATCGTGGGAATTTCTTGCTTTTCAATCGCGGTAAAAAAAAAAAAAATCATACTATCCCAGCCCTAACACCCAGCGGCTATGCACCCCAAGGCTATACAACACTGTCACACTAGAGGCAGAATAAAGTCATTATTGGTGAAATTAAGAGGGCAGCACTGGCGCCAAATAATAAAGCAATATTTCAATGGGAAGAGGTGGCATGAAAAACAAAAGAAGCTACACACCTGGCTGGTTTCCAAACCTTTGAAATGTGTTTGAGCCATTTATCATTTTTATCCTTAACACTGACTGGCTGGTAAAAGACTAACATGGAATCAAGTACACACATAGTTCTCACTCAGCTAGTGACTCAATTTAACATTTAATAGCTATCATTCGCAAATGTTAAAATGTCCATTTCTTTCACAATTTCACATTTCCCAAACACCTATTAAGAACAAACCTTTGAGATTTGAACCCACCGAGCTGTGCCAAACAAACAAACAATCTCTCAGTCTCTAATGTTCAGTTCAGCTGTCTTGCAGTTTCTTTGTAACTTTCTTAAAAATGAGCACGAAACTGATATCACAAGTAGTGAAGCAAAACAGCTAGTGTGTGTGTGTGCATGCACACGTGTGTTTGTGTGTGTGCAATTACTCTAACAATCTAGCACTTGGTAATTACCCTGGCTAGCTCAGTGAAAAAGTAGACAGAGCACACAGGATTAATCCTGCATGTTTGTTTATAATCACTGCTAATCTGTTAGCGCCGATTTGGATGAGCAGCTTGTGGGTGTGTGTGTGCCCGTTGTGAATGTTTTCAGTGTGTGGTAATGATGTTTATAGGGAGAGGAGATCAAGGACTTGGATAGCGTTCAGAGCGACAGCCAAGGCACTGTCCTCTGTATGCTATCCAAATAAGCATCTCCTTATAAACAGCAGAGAGAAGACCAGGAGAGAGCACCAAAACAAATACAGATGTAGGCAGCATCCTAAAGACTCAGACGTCCCACAAAGAAATTGAGCAAGTCGTTAGGCCAACACAGAGAACTGTTTCATGGTGATTAAGTATGTCACACAGGCATGTGATCAGGAATGCCAAAAACAAGGGGAAAAAGCCAGCAAACATTAGCCCGAAACTGGAAATGAACATGACTTAGATGTTCAAATGAAAAACAAAGAAAAGACAAAATGAATCATGACCTCCACATTCTGCATGTAATAATACATGATGAGGTGTTCTAATTAATTTACATAATGTATGAGGTGGAGGCAAAGAATGCGAGTCCTTTTTTTCTAAATTAGGACACATCCGATTGCATTTTCTCCCTTTTACTATGGCCACTTAACAAAGACAAAAGGTAGGGTGTTCTCAAGATATCCATTTTGGTAAGCTTGTTAATTTAAACTAGGCTATGGTCATTTAATTAGAGAGTTAACATTGTCTCTATGACTGTTTGCACAACATCCTGTGCTCATTCAGACCAATTACTAAACCCTTGAACAAAGTTGTGCCAAATTATTGTATCAATTCTGATAACATGGGAGTCATTTTTTGAAAAATGTAATTGCTTTTGCAAAAAGGTATATATTTGTATTAGTGCATTACAGTGTCTGTCATATGTTTACCCTCTTAATTAGAATCAAGTGCATGTGTGTAGGAGGGCATTGGCGACGATACGTGGTAGGTGGTAGAGGGATGAAGTTGCGTGAAGTTATGGAAACATCACTCCGCCAGTTGTCGAACCTCCTCCCTGTAGGCTCTTTTGATGTTTTACTGCTTAATAAAAAGAGATGTATTTATAAAAGAATTGTCATATGAAAGCTGCAGAGGTATTCTGACTTTTAAGTCCTTAGTATAGGTCAAGCGCGAATAAACACTGGATCCTACATTTCCCACAATACAACTAAATAGTGTCTTTCGCTAGATGCTCTCTGCTCGGTAAATGCTTCTTTCAAACTCCACTTTCTGCTAAAACATGGAAGACATGAGCGCAATCTTAGAAAACCCTGATGACTTCAGCAGGGTAATTTCCTTAGACTGCAAAAAGCCTTACAAAGAGCCACTGCTGACATTATACAACTGTTTTCTCATGATGTACAGCACTTCTCGTGACAAGTTAACTTATCTTTATGCGTACACTTGGTGGAGTGCCCCTTTAATTTTTAATAGTGGCTATGAGTGAAGAAGACACATTGCCACCCTGGTGGACAAGAAAGAAAATATTCTATTCTTTGTAAGACAAGTCAAGCCTAAAGGTATCCATGTTGTTAATTTCTAAATGGGACTGATTCTACACTACTGATGCAAATCTGCTTCCAGTACACAGTCACCACACACTGATGTGCATGACCTAAGCGTTGAACGGCAAATCCAACAGGCATGAATGTGGGTTTTATAGCTTCCAGGTGCACAGCCAGCCACACACACACGCACACACACCACACACGCACGCACACACACACACACACACACACACACACACACACACACACACACCACACACACACAACACACACACACACACACACCACACACACACACACACACACACACACACACACACACCAAAAAGCTGTGTTAACACACTTTTTAAAGAAAATTACAGTATGAGTGATATAGCCTACTCAATGGCCGGTGTGAATGTACATACATGTGTAAAGAGTGGCATACGGTGAGAGTTTGCAGTAAGAGAAAAGCAGATGGAAAGAGGTGTGTAATGGTACTGACATGTTGGTTCTTAAACCTCAGCCGTGTAACAAACAGTTTCTCTGACAACCTGTTACTGTAGGTGTGATCTGCAGTTCACAGTGAGTGTGTGTGTGTGTGTGTGTGTGTGTGTGTGTGGTGTGTCTATATTCTCGGCTGCTTGAGGGCACACGTGTTAGTGTGTGCTGCCCCACTGTCCTGTGCAGGTGTGGGCCACAGAAGGGGCACAAGGCCAACATTACCACTGCCACTTTGAATTTGTGCACAGCCAGTTGAAAAAAAAGTGGAAAAAAAAACATACCTTAGATTAGATAATAACTTAGATTAGATAATTGGAGGAAGTGATTGTAGTTGTATTACTAGCACATGCACAATGCATTAACAACAGTTATATAGTAGACACTGAGCCATAGCACAGGACAGCATAAGACACCACTTTATGATGCTAATGTATTTGTCAAGGGTGACTATACAACATCCTGTGTTTTGACTCAAATTCACACACACACACACACACACATAAACAAGTATCCGGCCCCCACTGGGGGGCAGCAGAGATTTAGATGCCTTTTTGCAGCCTCACTAGAGAAGACTCTATTCTCGCCCTATTTGCAGTCCATTTTTCAACTCTGTCTCTATTGGGAAGAACCATTTTTCTTTCATTCATGCGTCTCCTATTGACAGCCATGTATATTAATGATACATAAGACATGATTTATGTCGTTTGGCAAAGAAGTAAATGCTGTTTATAGAAATATGGATGTGGTGAGGACTGAGTTGCACTTTTTTGCAAGTTTTTTTTCTTCTTATAATTTGTATAGTTTAGGTTTACAAGCAAGTGTACAGCCTAAGGAATATTATTATTGCTGTCCAAACCAACAACACGTTTGATGAAATTATCTACCTTATCTATCTTTTTGCCTTCACTTATGCCTATTCCAATTATAGGTTACAGATCCAAAGCTACAACACCACACACAACCACCTCACTGCAATTTGAAGTAAGATAATGTGTTTAAATACTTTATTATCACCCTTAAACTAAAAATATGCAGGGACAGAGGTAAAAGAGGAGGTCAAAGAAAAAGAGGAGGTACAGAAGTAGAAATTATTTTTTTTAAATTAAAAACTAATTAAATTGTCTCCTAGAACAGCTCATTCAGTTCTAAAATGTAATATATACTTTTGGTCAAGGTATTTAGCCCTTTTGAGGTAGAACTGTGCAGTGAACATTTGTTATACAATATACATGGCTTCTTTTTAGCAAGGTACTGGTCTGTTTGGGGTTAAAATGCCACAATGATGAACTGGCTGGAAAAATGGGAGCCAAATCTAGGGTCAATCTGGTTTGATGCCCTCTCCAATCAAAAGTCTAACACTACTCTGCTCCATTCAGCTCACAGAGGCTCAGAAATCCAGCCTTATGGTATAAAATAGCATTGCACACTCCAATCAGTCTAAAATCTCCAACGTCTCACACTGGAGCATTTTAGCTCCGCTCACAGAACCGACCACTGCCTCTTTCCTTAAAAGGTCCCATGACATGGTGCTCTCCGGATGCTTTTTTATAGACCTTAGTGGTCCCCTAACACCATATCTGAAGTCTCTTACCCAAAATTCAGCTTTGGTGCAGAATTACAGCCACTAGAGCCAGTCCCACAATGAGCTTTCCTTAGTATGTGCCATTTCTGAGTTCTGAGTTTTTGAGCTTTTAAGGAGGAGAGAGGGGGGGCAAGCTGGAGGCTGGGGGTGTGGCCTCGACCAACTGCCACTTTGCTGTCTCTCGCCATGATATGTCTGTCTCTCATGGGTGGGCCAAATTCTCTGGGCGTGCAAAGCAGAGAAAGGGGAGGTAATCAGACCATCTGAGCTTTCATTTTCTCAAAAGGCAGAGCAGGATACCCAGGGCTTGGTTTACACCTATCATCATTTCTAGCCATTGGGGGACCACAGACAGGCTGGTGGGGATGCATATTAATGTTAAAAAAAACTCATAAAGTGAAATTTTCATGCCATGGGAACTTAAAAGACGTTCATTTAAGGTGAGCTTACTTGGCAGTGGGGTGGATTTCTTTCATCAGAGCTCAGCATAAGGCATCAGGTAGAATGTGCAAGGTTGCTCTTTTTTTAGAGGATCTTTGTGTGTTCTTTCAGGCAGTGTTACGGCATGAGCCGGTGCCTTCTACCTGGGTGCCGGTGAAAGGATTCAAATTTTACAAAATAGGATCATTGCTGCCGGCATTCTGATATCCTGCCAAGGCTTTTTTGCGTCAAAGTCAAAAACAGGCCTTCCCAAGGATAACAGGCTTTTCTGCCTGCTATTATATGCCCCACTAAGTGCATTCAGGACATGGAAGAAATGTAACCCAGACAATTTGACATGCTCACGTGGCCCTGTATTGTACTTCTCCTGTGTTTTCATGTGTCTTGGATGCACGTTAGACAGAATGTGTGCATTGTTATTGTGGACAAAGAAATGGCAGATTATAAAACAAACTATATATCGATCTGTATGGACTGAAATATAAAGACAACATTGGAAAACATGTTCAGAAAGTCTTCATTTTCCTTCCATAGACTGATAAATAGCAAACAAAAATGATGTACTTCTTTCCTCCAAGTTTCAACCCAGGGGGGAATAAAAGCATTGTATTCCCTCTCATTCTGCACAACTCCAAGTCACGAGTTGCTCGCGCGTTGCTGAATTATCACTCAAATACACATTTTCATGCCCATACCACTGTTAAGCGCTGCGCTAATCTCTCTGCAGGAAAGAAAGAAAAGGGAAACCATCTTGTTTCCTTTGTTACCAGCAAGCAGATAGCTGTAGAAAAAGGCAGGACTGGAGATGGTTGTGTGTCTCTCTGTGGCCTATTAAGGGCAATTGTTCTGTCTTATCTACTGGAGACAGCCTGTTCTGTTGTCGCCTTCTTTGGCAGGCCTTGTTTATTTGTTTTCAATCTGCTGGCAGCCCCATGCTCTGCCCTGGGGCCACAGGTTAACATGCACAGCTTCCAAATCAAGGCAAGCTTGCTGTTTCTAATCACATATCTTGGAAGGATGGGACAGCTGTTGGTGAGAAACGATTATTTTGTTTTTGTTCTAGTTTTAAGTAAGACAGGAGGAGTAGTCACCTTTCATATTGCATCTGAACAAGAAAATACTAGGGATGCATGATATTAAATTTTGGCCAATATTTAATATGCCAATATTTTCAAACTCATTTTGGCCGATACATACACATTTTTCCCCTGATATACAGTATATACACTTTCATGTTACTGAAGAAAAATCCAAGTATCTCTCCTGTACTACCTTTACCTTATTACACTCATGTGTTGTAGACAAGGCAACACACAAGACAAACTACATTTGATTCTATCATAAATGTATCATTTTAAACATGTAGACAGACATTCACCCCTGAAAAACAGGTCAATTATTTCACTTGGAGGAGAATAAAAAATATGACAGTGCCACATTTTATTTTTAAGTTCAGACTTCAAACTTCAGTCATCAGGAGAAAAATCAATACAAATACAAAATAATAATCTAATCACAATCATAATCTCCTATTAAAGGTCTGCCAATTGCTTCCCTGACATAGTAGTTGACATTGTACTGAAACTTGGTTGTGGTCAATAGCACAAAAGAACCGTGCACCGGCATTGCAAGCTCTTTCTGTACATATTATAGCCGACTGTATGCCAGAGGGAGAGCTTGAAATGTCCAACTATTCTCCTTTCCACGGCCACAACATCCGCCACGCTGCGCTGAATCAGGACACCTTCATGCACTGCCAGTTGCAGAGTGTGTGGCATGCATGGTAGACTTGCAACACCAAACTCCACCATAGCTTTGGCCATGTTACCAGCATTGTCACGTAGCATGACATGCGCTCATTCACTTTCTATTTTCCAAACATATCAAATGTGGATGCAATTGCTGCTGCTGTGTGAGAACCGATGCACTCCTGTGAGTGTTAGACTGCTTTTTTAAGGGTGAAGCCTTCGTCTATCCACTGGGCAGTGAGGCTCAACATGCTAACAGGACTCATGCTTGATGTCCAAATGCCTGGGGTGAAGCTAATATGACTAACGCCGGCGAGGAGCTTTTCAATGTGACTGGTGACAACACTCTGGAAATCAGGTAAGGCCACATGAGAAAAGTAGCGCCGGCTAGGCACAGCACACCGATTTAGCGTTTATTGGCTGATTCCAATGTCATGCCGATATCATCGTGCTAGAAAATACTGATCTAAGCCACCCACCATTTACTTAATATGATGGGACAGCCAAAATGGACAAGATAACTAGATACTGTATATCTGGACCCATGACAAACTCATGTAAGTATTGAATACACATTTTCCTTACACAAAGCAAAGACTGTGTTTGTATCAAATTATCACTGCAGATCATTGTTGATACGTGTTTGAATAGAATGATAAAAAATGTGTACTTCTTACGTTCCTGTACTTGTTTGTCTACACAAATAAGCACTGCCCTGCCTATTTACAAACGATAATGGAAAACACTCTCACAACACAGCATTCAGACTTAGACACAGCAGATCGTTTCTTAGAATCATCTCATTCATAGAAATTGCTCACACTGTAATTGTGCTTCATGTCACAGCAGAAAGATAAGGCTGTGTGGATGAAAGGAAGCGCAAGATTTCATGTGTTCTTTGTCCTATGTGTAAGGAGCATCAAATGATTAAGGCAACCCATGCAAAAAAGATGTTCCTATAGCAATCTTTTATGCTACGTTTACTTCTTTGAGCATCAATTTTGTCAAACCGGGGAGCTATTTTGCATGTGCATATCTATTCTTAGAGAGGATACAGAACAAAAAAGAGAGAATGACAAAAATACAGACTGAGGGAAAAGAGGGTCTTGAAGTCAGAGAGTGAGGCGAAGTGAAACAGATGGAAGAAGAGAGATGGAGAAGAAAAGAAACGGAGAGAGCTGATGGGAAGTGGTGCGGTCCCTGGCTTCTATTGAAGGCTAGGATTGGCTCTGGCAAGGAGGGATAAGAGGGAAATAATTATCCGGCCTGCTGAAGCATGACAGCCCCTTCTTGAGACTGCAGAGAGACAGACTGAGCATTATGTCAAAGATTAGCCATGTCACCGGTGGAGACACCTCTTGACAGACAGTGGCATTTGAAGTTTCACTTGACAGTAAAAACCAACCAAAATGGGTAGCTAGATATCTGATCGATGCCAGGTGGAGACAATGTTTCATCTGGAGGATATATGTAAACCCTAAACTCAGTCTACCATCCACATTACC